>NW_028263376.1:28870766-29088936 GCF_051168715.1 Poecilia mexicana
CTATTGGCCAATAGAGCTTTGGAACCAAGTCACTGCGTGAGACGTTGTTGGGCGTTCAGCTCGCTCGGTGCCATCTTTACAGGCCACAGACTAAAACAAACTTTTTCCCCGTGGTTTTACCAACTGCAATGACGTTAGTTGTGAGTTGGATATTCCAATGTCTGCCGAGAAAGCAGCGTTTAGCTCTAGGTTGGTCCGATTTATGAACGCTAATTTCGGCCAGCCGTTCTCTAGCTCCCTCCTCAGCGCTCGGAGGTTCACTTAGGGACTGTCAACAAATTTACGAACTGAACACTCCTGTCAACAAATGTTAATAAATTTGTTGACCAACTGATCCAAAAAAGTGGTAATTCATGCTTTTACATGAAACAGCCTACCCTCTTTTAAAATGTCAAGTCATATTCAATATTTTAAATAATTTGAATGTTAAATAATCTAATGTTTTCAATAGCTTCCATATTGTGTGCCACATTGACTAGAAATCAGTGTGTAACCAATCGCGATCGACTGGTGGACTGTGGAAGGTTTTGAGTCGATCTTGGCAGTAAGTGACAAACTGAACGCTGCCCAGAGGCTAAAACACGTCACTGCAGTTGGTAACTCATTAAAACCACCGGGAAAAAGTTTGTTTTAGTCTGTGGCCTGTAAAGATGGCACCGAGCGAGCTGAACGCCCAACAACGTCTCACGCAGTGACGTTGGTTCCAAAGCTCTATTGGCCAATAGTAGAGGAGCTGGACAGCTCTCTCATTAACATATTGGTGCAGCAGAAATACAGCGAGCAGAAAAGGGAGAAGCAAAAAAAAAAGACAAAGCAAAATATCTATTTTTCTTGACAATACGAATGTTTAGGGGAAATGAAAAAAATATATATATACACTACTTGACGGAAACTCGTGTAAGGAAAAGGAAAAACTAAATATATATTTATGCTTTTATTTCTTATCAAAATATATATTCATGCTTTTATTTATTCCTTTATTTATATATTCATTATTTTATTTATATATTTATTATTTTATTAATTATTATATCAGTTTTGGCCCTTTAAAATATTTGTATGCTTTTATTTCTTATCGAAATATATATTTATTCTTTTATTTATACATTTATTCTTTTATTTATATATTTATTATTTTATTTTTTATTATGTCGGTTTTGGTCTTCCATAGTGATCTTCCTATGTGAAACGTAATGAGAATAAGAATAAAAAGTCACTACCCAATGATGAAAAAGCAAGCTAAAGCAAAAATGACGAATACAGTATTCAATTAAATAACTATAATGTTTTTCACTTTTCACATGTTTTTCATCAGCTAGTTGGTTTGACTGCACCATCTGGAGAAGTCAGTTTCCCTGTGTTAATATTGATCAGTTTGTGGGCAAATAACCACTTAACTAAAATGTGACAACAAAAAAAAACTGTATTTATGCAAACTTCCATGACATTCTCAAAAGTGAAGCTGTTTTAAGAATGCTCCTCTCTTTCAAGGTCAGGATTTGTATCCATTTGTTGTAAACGCTTCTGTTTTAAGAAGGAGGACATTTTGATTGCTTCTCACCCTTCTGAGAAGAAAGACCTCAGTGCAGTCCTCACAAATGAGTACTGATAACACAGTTTGAGCTTGCCTTTGTAGAAACCGTGGTTGTACGCTAAAGCTGATTAGCAACAGGAAATATGATTTGATGGAAAGGTCATGCAGAACAGACTGTTTTCTATTCATTTACAGCGTAAATTATGTTAAACAGCAGCCTTCGAAGGCTGCAAATTGCTGTTGCTGGACAAATTCATGAAAACACAAATTGTCTGGTTTTGCAGTTCACAGGATCTGCAGCATTATGAGGCAATTCAGCGGCTGGTTCAACCGTTTTCCTCAAAATTAAAACCCGGGCTAGAAAACAAGAAGCATTTTTATTTATTTTTTGTTGAAAAAAACAACATTTCAATTCTCATTGAAAGTCTAAGAAAAATGATTATTAAGGAGTCTGGACTTTCTTCGACAAAATAACTACAGTCACATCTGCACATATTTCTGCTCAAACAAAGGGCAGCTTCTGACCTCCGCTCCCCCCACAATAGAACGGAATAAATAAAATTGTTGATACTAATATGGTTGTTAAGGAAAATGAGCAAAACCCAAGTAAAATGCGTCACTTTAAATTATCAGCATTTTGAATCTCTAAAATCTACTCACAAACTGCACCAACACATTCAGTATCAGCCACATCTGTGCTTCCCCTTATCTTTAGGAAGTGGGATCTTTGTGAAAAAAAAAAATAAATAAACAAGCTGCTAATAACACTCCTCTTATGCCCATTTTAAAAACAGGAAAGATAGGTTCGTTAAGAGCATTTAGGACTCTGGGCAGAAGGCCATAGTAAGATGTTGAATTCAATAAAGCATGCTCAATCATTCAGGCAGAACCATTTTATTAGGGGTCGGAAAGAAGACATATATCTTAATAGTCCTGGTAGAGCGCACAAACACATACCCTCAAACAAGTTTCTGTGGATTTTAAAAACAGGCACCTTACTAACTCAAGGATTGACGTTAATACGTCAGGGTTTTCTTTTTTATTATTATTATTTTAATACAAGTTGCTGTAAAATGCCCAAAACATTCAGTATATTCTGGCGTAAATGTACTTTCCTATCTGGCTTTTCAAAAATGCAGTACTTCTTATGCTGCAGTAACTGAGAGTGCTGTTATATTTAAATTTACATGACAGAAAATGCAGTTTGTTTGAACCCCACCATGTATGGGGTACAGCTATTTAGTTCCTTTTCTTTAAAAAAAGAAGTGGATGTTTCCTTTTTATCGTTCCCCTTTTATGAGTCATCACTTGAGTTGCAATCATCAACTCCAAGCCGCTGATATCCCACTTTGCGCTGCACATTGGTGCAGCAGATGGCTGTCAGGATCCTCATCAACACAGCGCAATAATGCAAAGAGTTCCTGTTACGTAACACTGGAGCGGCGGCTCATTTTTCCCCATCAGAGACTAAGCGAATTCCTCTGATTGGTGAAGACGTGAAGCTCCAGGTAGATCACATAATCAAAGTAAACACTGTTCGCTCAGTGCTGTGTTTCTGCTGGATTTGCTTCTCACAAGCTGCCATCAGATTTTGCTTCAGTCTCCTCACTCAGATAAAACACAGGAATACCCACAGAGGAAGATGTGGTGCTTTTTTTTTTTTTTTTGCTAAAAGAAATCGATAAGCAGGTCTAATGCTTTATAAAGAGCGGAGAACCGATATTGCATTCTAAGGCTATTCTTATTCTGGTAATAAAATGAGTGATCGAATATCAAGCAGGAAAGGATTCCTGAGAAGAACAACAGGAAGAGTGGGAACATTAGAACTGAGGTGACCTTTCTCTGAAGCCACCAACTGTCTGTGGGGTTAATGTGGATTTTACCTGCAGGTTCTGAATAGGAATTAGCCCTAATTCAATAATAACCCACTTTAAAACCAGCAGAAATAATCAGACTCACAAGTTCATGTCAATAAATTAAACAAATCATCAATCAAAAATCATTTCAAAATCATTGCATAGATTGATGAGACATATAATGTGGTACCAGAGTCCAGTGTGACATTTACTTTTGACACTATTCTAGTTCATGATAACCAACTGGACTACATGTATAAGAAAAATGTTCTGAAAATGTGGAGAGGTTAATGAAATGCCTAATTAATGTTACCAAAAAGAGCACAAGTGTCCCTCGCCATTCTCAACCTTCCCTTTGATTGACCAGCATGTGTGCTAATCAATATATTCCTCCGGTCAGTTTGTTTCAATCATGTTTCATGTGAATAATGACTTGCACAGAGTTTCAAGCCTCTAAAGACTCACTGCAGCTCCAACGCTGCTGGAAGCTGAGGAGGAAATGCGTTGGCATAATATTTATGTCACAGTGGAGAGTTGTTTTTTTTTTTTTTTTACATTAAAAATGGAGGAGCAGTGTGAGCTACCTGGGCTCTCATCATGCAGGAATAATGAATGAGCAAACATTGTGTGCTTGTGTGTGTTTCTGTTGGTGCTGCACAGCAGCAATCACGGCTCCTTGTAAGAGCTGTAAACAAATGCAGCTGAGACCAAAAAGACGTTTACAGTTGATCCTGTACAGCGCTGGATCATCTGTCACATAAAGCTAATTGCTAACATTGTTCTGCATGTTTGACTTCAAACTGAAGCGATCAGTCATTAAAACAACAACAACAACAAAAAAACACTTGATGTAGAATCGGGCCACCAATTCTGCATCTGTGTCAAACTTATCTGCAGAGTGAAGAAGAATCAGAGCAGGAAACTCAACGCCAAGTTGGCATTACAGCTAATGAGAGGCTGCATCCAAACTGATGAGGAAAAAGAAAATATAAATAAATAAATACAGAGAAACAGATCATCTGAATTAGCAGCAGATGGAAAATTTGCAGTCAGTAACAGCTGAACTCAGCTAAACTGAAATGATGCCCCATAATTTATCTTAACGTCTGCAGTAATGTTAAAAAATGTTAACTGAACCCAATAGCTTTTAGTGATTGCTGTTCAACAAGATATGATAACATACAAAATTCTTCAACAAAAAAGCATCACAGTCAAACTAATTTACAAAATCATGTCTTTGTGCAAACGGTTATTCAAATAAGAGCCTTGCAAAATGGAAACAAACCTTAATCTTTAAACTTCTCTAAATAGGGGCCTGTGGATTAATTACATAGAATTAAATGTTGAAAGATAGTTGTAAATTAGGTAGAATTGTCTTGTTATGTGAAGGATAAATAAATACGGTGGCACAATGTTTAATTCACAGTGATAATTTTGCAGATCAGACTAAGCTGTAAAGATTTTTGGTTGCATAATTGTCTGCTTGTGTGAAGGAGAGATTTTCCAGAGGCAGTGTGAGGCGTTCTCCGGCTCACTGATGCATCATCTGCTTAAACGTGAATTCCCACGACCTCAGCTCCATTTTAAAGCCACCTCGGTCTGTGCGGCTCCTGGTGGCAGAGTGCCACCTGCTGGTGACGCTTGGAAAAGCCAAAGTGTTTCATTACTGCTGAGTGGCGGAAGTCATTATTGAGCTGGCTCGTTTCCAGTGCACAATCTTTTATTAAACATGTCTTTATGGGAGCTCCAAAGATGAGCCTGGCTCATATTCACAAACTAATTAACATCATGAGGGGATGTGAATAATGGAGCTGGAAAAAAAAGATAAAAAAAAAAAAAGAAAGATTGCTGATAATGACAACTGTAGAAAAAAACGATCCTGTAGTTACATTCAAGTAGCTTCTGGTCATCACGCTGTGCTGTGGGTCCTGAGAAGAGACGAACAGGAAATTACCCAACGTTCTGCAAAATCCCCACTGCTAGCTGTTGCTTTTTTTACACTTAGTTATTATAATCCAAATAACAACAAATTTAGAGTAAACACAGACTGTGTAGTAAAAAGGAAAAAAAAAAAAACTACTAAGAATATGATTGGGTTTTTTTTGTGAAAGCCACAAAAAAAAACTCCACAGTGATTTGCTTTAAATTGCTTTTTTAGAAAACAAACTGAACAAGAAATGCCAATGCAATATTTCTCAAATTTCTTTAAAACAAAATGTACAGATACATGCACACGGTCTGACGTTCTCATTTTAAGTGATTTATGCATCACAATGTCCAAAATCAGTAAAGCCATCTTGGCCTTTGTAAGGATTTTGTGTGGCCCAATATCAAAATTCATAAAAGATCAAAAAAAAAAAAAAAAAAAAAAAAAAAAAGTCTGGCCCAGCAGCAGGCGGTTGATCCAGACAGACACATTTTAGCATTTTTGAGGTGGAATTTTTTCACTAAAGGGAGGCAAAAAATGATGTAACACATTAACTATTAGCTCTTCAACTTCACAGTCAACAGGACCGGAAAATCCAGCAACTTTTACTTAAAAGCAGACTTACTCACACCCAATGATTAAAATTGGCTACATAAAGCAAGAGTTTTCAAAGAAAGAGTGAATCACAAGCAGTTCTTAATTTTTGTAGACCAAGAAAAACAGAAGTCAGAACAACAATATTTCGGACATCAGATGTTTTTTGTTCTTTTTAATTAAAAGCGGTTCATGACCGATCACTTTCAGGGTTTGGATATAAGATGTATTTACATATCATTTTTCTACAAAAATCATGCTACTTTTTAATTTCATTAAAAAATAAATGTTTAGTTTACTGTTGAGCAGTAAAAATCACAAGACAATGATTCTAGTGGCTGGTTTTGTCTAAAAAAGTTTGGACACCACTGCTTTAAATATTAATGATCTGTAATCTTTGATGGGCTTTTCTGCTCCCAAATGAAATTCTGCTTCGAGCCTTATAGACTCCTGGCAAAAGCAAGTACTTTATCGAAAACTCTCTCTGAACAACGGGAGGAATACTCAAGAGTTTGGATTCCTTAGGAATTCAGGGAAGAAGTGGCAAGATGTGATCTGGAGTATCATCGGTTTTCATCAGAAAAATCTGTTTTGTTTATCTTGTTAGATTTCTGAGCAGCTGTTTGAAGCTTCCCTCTATCTCGCTGAAAATCGTTTGGCCACAGTGCAAAAAATAAAAAATAAAATAAAAAATGTTCCCACATACCCACATTAGAGCACCCACACTCACTCCATCAGATATTATTGTGGCCAAAGTCAATATAATTAAGTGCTCTGTGTTTTGGAAACAAATGAAATGTTGTTCTTGCTCCTGTCGCGTTCTGGAAGCAGGGGGTGGTGGCGGAAAGTTCTGCTGTCGTCTACTTCCAGCGGTTCTGACTCAGTCACTGGCAGCTGTGCAACCGCAGCAGCAACTCCACAGTTCGGGCTTCGTTACTGGAAGCCGACGACGGCATGAACAAGCAAGGCATGTTTGTCATGGCAGGAGATGCTGCTGCTTACACGTAGGGTCGTGTAAGTTCAAACCACGACGGCTTGCACATCTTGCAACAAAAAGGCCCCCCCCTTTCCCACCGAGAACAGCAAACACACAGAAAGAGGAACAACCGCCTGCCTCAACAAGTCTGCGCCAAAGTTGTGGCGGCCGAAGTGCTGAGCCTGACTCACTTCCAACCTGCTATCAGCTGTTCATACGCTATCGAGGAGGGGAAATTCCCACAGCTCTTCCCGTTTCTTTCCCCACACCGTGTATTTAAAAATATGCTGAGGAGTGATGGATGAGAAATGACTTTTAAACTGGGGGCTGGGGGGGATGTGTGGGTTACAGCCCCTATTTTCTTGGTGGCAGATGCTGAAAACAACTTAAAAATGTTATAAGGGCGTTAACAAGCAATAATAATATTCTGTGCAATCAGAGTGCCCATCGTGGGCCTGGCTTCCCTCCTTGTGGTTGTGCTTTGAATGGCATCCACCCATGATAACCGCAGCTTAAGACTGGCTGCAAATTGTTTTTAATGATGGCAGAGCAAAAGCTAATCCCCCGTCTGCCTCCACTTGTTCTGTGCTGGCAGCGAGCTCAGTCAGTTCTTATAAAAGGACGACAAGCAAATCAGTCTCTTGTTTTCTGCTGCAGATGCTTACAAGCTCGTACAAACTGAAAAAAAAATATATATATATAGCCTAGAGTTACAGTTCCCGTGGGGTGGACTAGTGGTGTCGGTATTAAGGCGCCAACCATGAACCACAACAATCCGTTTCACATCCTGCTGGGTTACTCTTCCCTGAAAAGCTTCTTCTTCTGTAGCTTAATGCTTTATTTATTATCTGTACTCCAAAGTCTTCCTGACACATTTACAGTCTCTTTGAATATTTTTGACCAGTAGCACAGGTACACACTGAATACTGCAAACCCCAAATTACCCAACAAGGATTTGAGAATGTTATCATCAACATCATAACCGCACAGTTGTTGCAGAAACTGTGTGGACGCACAGTCCCTCCATTTAAAAACATGCCATCATATCCTGTCTCACTCATCAGTATGTGCCAATCCTGTAGATTACCCAAGTAGAAGCACAAGCAAAGGATGTGTTCTGCTGTTCATATAAGAGAGATGTAAAAAAAAAAAAAAAAAAAGCCAACATGATGCATGTTGTCTAAAAGCCTTGATCAGTGGATGTGTGGAGTGGATTTTCCCAAAGGCTGTCTGAAGGCTTACAATCTATTTAAGAAGCAAATAGAACTTTTAAAAAGATAGTTCAGATTTTATAAGAAATGGTTTTGGTTTTTAGATGTTATTCATCAGAGAGAATATATATAAACACCCTTCTGTCAAAATGTAATCGGCTGAGTGATTTCTGACCCTAATAATTGATTGCTTTTAATTTCCGGTGACCCGATGTGATCCCCCCGCCCCCCCAAAAAAAATAAACATTCGTTTGACATCTGTGAATCCCATCTTTGTGACTCTTTGGTTTGGTAAACTCCTTCTAACCTCTATGAGTTTTAAGAATACAACTAAAGAAAGAAAGACTATATAAAACCTGAATGGCCTTTCAATTTGATCAATACTTACACGGACCATCATTCAATAAATCGATAGAAATCCAAGTGCTCACATCAGAACATCAAATCTAAATAATACGAATTGTATTAAATATTTTAATACAGACTGATGGTTCACATTGATTATTTATAGGTTTTAGTAATGGAACCTTCAACAACTACAGGTGTATTATAGTGAACGTACCTGTAGTTAGTGTGTTAGTGAACACACTTAAGTGTGTAATATAATGGATGAAGGGAAGGAATCATTAGGACCAAGGAACATACAGCATGTAAGTCAGAGACAAAAGATGTGGATAATTTTAAAAGAAAAAAATAAATAATTTCCCATGTTGTGAGCAACTCTGTGGTTGTGCAATGTAAATAGATAAAGATAAATTTAAGTAGCCTCTGCCCGTCACATATTCTTAAGAAAGACATGTACAAATGAGGAACACTTACTGATATGTATCACACTAGCAAGTGTTACAAAAAGACTGAACGAAAGCAGCATTCATTGAGGCGAGGACAAATTCTGGAAAGGGAGGGATGTTAGAGGTTGTCTTTCACTCTGACTGCGGAAAGCAGAAAGATAAATATGAGTAGCCTGACCTAGGCCTGTTTACTGCCCGTCACATATTCTTAAGAAATACATGTACAAATGAGAAACACTTACTGAAATGTATCACACTAGCAAGTGTTACAGAAAGTATCTATCCAACACAAAGAGTCACAAAGATGGGATTCACAGATGTCAAAGGAATGTTTATTTTAGGGGGAGGGGTAAATTAAAAGCAATCAATTATTAGGGTCATAAATCACTCAGTCGATTAAATCTTGACAGAAGGGTGTTTATATATATATAAATATCTCTTTCATCTTATGGATCCAAAAGGTAATAAAACAGAGGTTATTTTTAATGCTAATGAACTATTAGAGCATGGTAACCAGCAGAACAGACTTACTTAGTATATATCTTAATTTTTCTAACTTTCCTTTCTCAATTGTGTTTAAGATTGTAGTTTATGTTGTTCATTTCCATATACAGAACAAAAACATCTGTCATAAGAAAGTTTGAAACAATGAAAGCAAGTACACAACATCTCAGAGGATAACGGAGCCTTATCAAAACAAGAGGAAGTTTGTATTTAAAACTCCAGACTTGGACATCAACACATAAAACAGTGGTTACCCAAGGAGGAAGAAGAGAATGTGACTCCATATGGAAGAGATTTGCATGGAAATTTGTCCGGTGTAGAAAATGAAATCTGGAGAAGTGCTGTCTGACAGTCGGCAGCTTGCAGACCTAAGCGACCAACACCCTATGAGGGGCACTGGAGGTTGAAACTCTCTGTGGTGAGCCCTGTCTGCCTGTAATTAGCTATAGTAATGAACAACACTGAAATGTAAAAACAGCTAAAATTCTGGCAGGATTCAGCAAGACGTAACTGTTGCTTCAGTTCTGGCCAATATAGTGACTCTGATGCAAACATCACTTCCTTTACTCAACACAACGCCGCCTCCAGAATGAATCCTATCCTTTCCTTCTCATGGTGAATCAAATTGCTTTTACAATAAACAGACTGAATTTTCGTGGTAACACTGCAGTTATTTTGCAGTTTATTTCAGTATACCCCCAGAAACACATCAACATTTAACAGGATGAAGCAAGTCTACAACCTTCAGATTGAAAGACTACTACTGACATGCAAACACACTCACACATAAACAATTTAGGCTTAACAAGGCCACGTTAGCATTTTACAGGGAGGTAGAATCAAAACAATGACTTTATGAGTACAAGATGACTGGTCTGTCAAAACAGTATTTGAATGGCTGCCACCACTGTCATGCATCCATAGTTATTTTTTTTTTTATGTTTGTCCATCGTTGTGTTGTTTTCATACGGTTTTTGACAGCTGAGAAGGATTCCAACTTCATCACAACAAAATTATTGGAGAAAAGTAGCAGCGCTTAATCAATTTTTATGTTTTACCAATAAATGCTAACAGATTCACTCAACATATTTCTATTTATTTATTTGAAAAGATATACTTATTTTCTGTTGATGGCATCATCAACAGAAAATAAGTACCACCTGGTCACCAAGTAGTGACACATCGTCATCCATATATGGAAATGCATTTCCTTTTAAAGAATCAACCATTTTAGAATAAAATCCCATAAAATAGTTTACCATGATATATTATACTGACAATAACTTAAAAACAAGTATAGACAATGAATGTATGAATGGCAGTATAAGTTTCTTTGAATTACAGCACAACTTCACTATCCTTTGTTTTTGTCTTTTTATCTAACAGTTAATTAGTTTAGGTGAGTAAGTTTAGATCCGTAAGCCAGAAATATTCCCAGAGGTGACTAATATCCTGGATTTTTCAGATAATTAGTGAAACAGAGGCAACTTTCCTGTCTGTTGCCTCAGGAAACATGAGTCAAACACAATCGCTGCTGTACTCCTCCAGATCCAGTCAGGTGACTGAACGCAGCACTTCTTTCTTGTAATTATTTCTCTCTGCCTTCTTGTCCTCCCTTTCTCCACTCTCTACAGACAAAGTGACAATAATATGCTTTCTGTTCTGTCCATTGCTCATTTAGATCAGTTTGTGCCAATGTTCTCTGATTCATTTTAACCTTTTTACTTAAAGGACAATGACGTACCAACCATAGTGTCCCATCAAATAAAAAACAAAATAAAAAAAACTTTTCAATATATATTCTGAGACAAAGCACTGAACATTGTTATTGTCATGATGAAGTGAGAAAAAAAACCCCAAAGGATTCAAAATAAAACTCAGACTCTTCTGAGAATATTAACATAAACAGTTTGACAGGGTTAGAAAAGCAAAACTTTTCCCAGAATAACTGCAGGGCACAGCAGAGTCAGGTTGGTAAAGTACCTGGAGTTTGGTGATGGGGCAATGTTTCCTCCACATCAGATGAGGTGACGGCCCTCTTTGTTGACAAGTCTCAGAGTCCCACCGCAAAGTCAACAAATCAAACAAGCCTGCCGTAGTAAAACGCAACACAGCTGAAAAGGAAGTGGGCCGAAAACCACATCAGTGGCAGCAGACGTAAAGCAATTTTTTTTTCTGTTGCATTTATAACAGCCTGCTAGAAACATACCATAAGGAATATAAATTAATCTAAACCGAAGCATGTCACAGTTAGGGACAAAGTTAGACCTAGCTTGTTATGCAATGCTGAACTGTAAACACTAAATCTGGGCTGCCTGGAGGAAAGTGAGAGCATTTGTGAAATACTCTCCACACGTAAACTGGGCTTTGCATGTAAGCAACTCTTTAACTTAAACTGTAAACACTGGATCTGGGTTGCTGGAAAGAAAATGGGAGCAGTGTGCGAGGTGGTTTCTTGTGAAATGTGCTTGGTTTTGAGATTGCACAGAAAAATAGAGTTTTCTCACTGAGCAAATAGTGACCTTAAAATGTCAACATCCAGAGTATGTCTCAGATATGAGGCAGTACTTCTGCATCTGTAGTTTTTTGGGTGTCTTTACAGCCTAAGAGACATACACGGAGAAGTCAGAAAGGATAACATTTTGGCATTTCATGTCTTTTACGCTAACAAAATTAACATAATTAATGGGTCACTGCCCACCCATATGAGCAGTGACGGTCTTGCTGCTGCGCTCTGATATTATCCAGCTCTCAAATGACGCAGTTTGACCTCATATGGGTCTATTGTGTGTGCCAACAGGCTGTGGCGGGGAAAACTTGGGAAGATTGCCATGCAAGAAAAGTTTATTCATGGGTAAGTGCCAGATTTCAATTTGAGAACCAAGTGGCAAAACCAAATGAAATGAGGCATTCGTAAAAGTCAGTGGAGCCGTGCTCATTAAATCTTTGACGCCAAGGGAAATCAGTGGCAGATGTTTTTAAAGGAGAGCTGCATATACTCTAAAGACATATACACGAGCAGAAATAACCTTGGGTTTTTGTCCAAAGTGCTAAAAAGGAAACAAATAAAATGAAAGAATTAGATTTGTGGCAAGGTTGGACAGTTGAAAAAGTGAAAACGAGCACAAATATTGTCCAATAACGAGGATGTGATGTAGCTTCAGTGCTGCTGGGATACTTTCGGGTGAAAACCAACGTCTGCCACAGTAATGTGTCTACAAGTATGATGTCAAGGAACAACGTGTCTCAATTTTTAAAGTTTTTATTTTATTTTATTTTACTTTTTGTTACATTCTTTTGCATGTAATAAGAAAAATCCATGAAAGCATAAAAGAGGGCAAGCACAATGTGGGTAAGAACACAATGAAATTTTCCAAAAGCACTGGCGGCACATACAAACTCAGACATTGATTCATATAAACATCTATATGCCCTTTAATCCCCTGAGGGGGAGGGAGTGAGCAGGAACGTACGCTGAAAGCAGCAGCATGAAAGCAGAGCCTGCCTGTCATTTGCCACAATAATGAATGACTTCTTGTGGCCTACACTGAAATCTAAAAAAATAAATAAATAAATTCAGGCACATATCAGGTAGATGTTGCCATTTCTGTCCCGGGACTAAGAAGCACTTTTACCTCGTGCATCAGCTCTGCCATTTCAGTAAACAATTGAGTCAGAAAATGTATTGAGCTGTCCATCCACTGTCTATGGAAAGACATCCAAGCTATCCATCCATTGTCAGTGGAGTTGCGTCAGCATGCTAGCTCATCCTCACAGGTCATTGGAGGTGGTGAGGCAGTGACCAACAAGCTAAAACCATAAGAAACCAAAATAAACATTGTGAGACGAGGGTTAGATAGCCCTTCAAACCCACGAGAAGTATTTTGATTTGATCAGTTTTATCTTTTATTTACACTGGAAGCAACCATGACCATCGCTGCTGATGCTACCTGGTATTTGTTAATATATATTTCTGAAAAGAGGAACCGGAAGATGTGACAACATTCATGAGTAATGTCTACTCTAACGCGGCAGAAGGATATGTGTCAAACCTAGTGAGCCACTGACCACTTCTTCCTCTATAAATCGTAGGTGCATCACTTCACACCTCCTTCCCCTCCTCGAAAGGTGGAAAACTTCCATAAAAAGGCAAAGCG
Organism: Poecilia mexicana; assembly: GCF_051168715.1. Classification (NCBI taxonomy): domain Eukaryota; kingdom Metazoa; phylum Chordata; class Actinopteri; order Cyprinodontiformes; family Poeciliidae; genus Poecilia; species Poecilia mexicana. The sequence goes on from NW_028263376.1 coordinate 28,884,317, forward strand.
TCTGCAAGGCAGAAGTTGCTGCTATCAGATTATAGTTATTGACAATGGGATCTTTAGTCAAGAGGGGCTTGTATGGGACTTTCCTTCTCTGCTTTACAACTTTGGAGATGTGTGCCAGCATGAAAAAGTGCAGAGCAGCAAACTAACTAAAAAAAAAAAAACATGTTTGCACAGCAAGACACGATGTCAGCAATGTGTTCACTTAAAAGAAAAATCCCTCATCCACCACTCCGACCAACCATGTGGGATAGATAGCGAGTCATGACATGCTATCTGGGGAACATCTACCACCAAGCATCATACATATCCTAAAACGTGAATGAAAACATTTTTTACCCACCATAGCGATGCTCTTATCTTTCTCTGTCAAGTTCATAGTTGAACACACAAGTCGTTTTTTAATAAGAAGAGAAATGTTATTGAAATATACGGGAAGAAACTTGCGTGAGAAAGACACTTTTGACTGAAGGCACATCACCAAAACATGTGAGGTAATACATGCTGTGAAATAACACGTATGTGTCATTACTAATGATCTGGGTAATTTCTGAGTGAAGTTAGTGGTGTTGCATAAGCACCTACAGTGAGGAGATAGCAGATAGTTCCCAAAAATCAGACCAAACACACACTGATGTAGGGAAACTGTGAAAAACTTTTAATAAGCTTGTTTGATTCATTTGGTAGCTGTCTTATTCCCTTTTTTATGTCTTACTTATTTTCTATTCAATGAAACTGAGTGAAGTTAATCAAACAAAAGTAAAAACACTTAAGAGACTGAGAAAAGATCAGAACACAGTTTTCTTATTCTGCTTTATCCTTGACCTAATTTTGCAATTCAGTTAGGATCCAGCTTCTTACAAAGAGGAAGCAAACTCTATATTTGTAAAAAAAAAAAAAAGTGGAAGCGGATATTTTTATACTGACACTTTAAGCAGTAAAATAACAGAAGTGTCTGGCTTGGTCTCATGATGATTTTGTGTTTTTCATAAACACTCATAAACAGATGAGCAGTTTCCTTAAAGTTAATGATGAAAACAAACCAGCTCCTTTATATGTAATCGATGCTCTTCAATCTTTACATTGTGAACAATTATGTAAACAATCTATGCAAACCGATTTTATCATCTAATCAACATGGTTTACTTTGTTGTTTTTTTGGGGGTTTTTTACAGATTCGTCTCAGAGTAAGAAGCAAAAACTTAATAAGGAGCTTTTTCTTAGCAGTGCTATACAAAGAAGCACAATTTTTTTTGATGTGCTCTTATTTTAAGAGACGAATAGTCACACTTTACATGAAAAAGGTTTTAAAAGAAAAAAAAAACGTCAACTTATTATCCACTCATTTGATAGTAGGTATGAAATAAATGTGGATGTTTTGGAAATTCCCCCAGCCTGTAAATTTCTGCACAGAACTGATGTTACAGTAGGCGGGAGCGAGGGTTTGATGACTAAGACTCTACTCTGTATAAATACAGCATCTACAACCCCAACCAGCAGCACAGTTCAGACAGGCAGCAACAGGGACCAACTTCCAAAACACAGAAGACATCACTGAAGTGGAAACTTTGCCTTCTTTTTTTTCTTCTTTTGACTTTAGTTCACACTTGATCTTTGAAGTTAGTTTTTGCATTTTTGTTGCATTTTGTGCCGCAGCAGAGCTCGCCATGAGGTGCTGTGCGTTAGTGGTGTGTTTACTTTTGGGAATAGGCGTACAGAACGGATGGAGCCTCCCTGTCAAGTCGGTATTTGTCACCTTTCCAGGGGACGTCATCAAAAATGTGACAGATGTGGAGCTGGCAGAAGTGAGTAGCAGATGGTTTATTCTTCTTTTCATAGTCTGAGACTCCCAGAACAGAGTTTTAATAAAGCTGTTCGGGAGAAACAAATTACCTGAACAGAGACTGATATCACAATGTTAATGGAAATTTTTACTCTCTAAATGTCTTTTATGAAAGCAACTTATAAATGTCACAAAACACAAATTGCGAATGGGAGTGTTTGGCTGAGCTCTGATGTGTTTTGTCTTGTTTGACAGAGTTATCTGAAAAGGTTTGGTTACATGGAGACGGAGCAGCGCAGTGGCTTCCAGTCCATGGTGTCCACAGCAAAGGCTCTTAAGATGATGCAGAGACAGATGGGTCTGGAGGAGACTGGAGAACTGGACAAGCCGACACTGAATGCCATGAAGCGACCTCGCTGTGGTGTTCCTGATGTGGCCAATTACAAAACCTTTGACGGGGATCTCAAATGGGACCATACTGATGTTACATACAGGTGAGTGGAAGGAAGAAATACTATGTTTCATTACATTAATTATTACATAGTGAGATATTCTACCAAATATGCAGTGGCTATAAAATATTTGCTTGTAAATAAAGCATTGATTTTCAAGGCAGGATTTCAGAAAACAACATTTCTGAAAAATAGCACTTTATACAAAAAAAAACAAGTCATAAATGTTCAGATGGCATTGGGTAAGGCTATGGGATGCAAGGGAAAGTTTAAATAATATTGTCTTAAAATGCTTGAAAACATGCAAATCAAGGGAAAAATAAAAACTGACATTCTACCCTGTACCTCGTGCGATTTCACCAGATATATTTTTGCTATGGTAGATTATATCTTTAATGAAAACCATTTCACAGCCTAAAATCAAAAGCAAATTATATCATGACAGGTTATATCATGACCTGATTTTCTGTAGTTTTCAGCTACAGAAAACTCTCTCTTGTAGCTGAAAAGTATTTATAAGTTTCATCAGACTGGATCACATAGTCATTTTGAGTTCACTGTGTCCTCAGGATCCTGAACTATTCTCCCGACATGGACAGCAAACTGATTGATGATGCCTTTGCAAGAGCCTTCAAGGTGTGGAGTGATGTCACTCCTCTGACGTTTACCCGTCTTTTTCAAGGCAATGCAGACATCATGATCTCCTTTGGAAAAGCTGGTATGTGCTCTTTTTTACATTTCTAAGTCAAACATTTGCACTCTAAAAAATTAAGAAGCTGAATTCTAAAAATCAAACATTGATGAGCTGCTTCATGTTCTTTTTAGACCACGGGGATCCATACCCCTTTGACGGTAAGGATGGCCTTCTAGCTCACGCCTATCCTCCTGGTGAGGGCATTCAGGGGGACGCCCACTTTGACGATGACGAACACTGGACTCTGGGAAAAGGAGCAGGTAACTACACCTCAGAAATCACGTGCTTCTTCCTTCCTCCTTCCTCCTTCCTCTGGTGTTCTTTGCACATATTTCCTTTAACATACAATCCAATCTGTCTTCTCAGTGGTGAAGACTTACTTTGGCAATGCGGAAGGTGCCGTATGTCAGTTCCCCTTCACTTTCGAGGGGAAATCGTACACCAGTTGCACCACCGAAGGCCGTACCGACAACCTGCCCTGGTGTGCAACCACAGCCGACTACGACAAAGACAAGAAATACGGCTTCTGCCCAAGTGAACGTAAGCATAACAAAAATGACGAGCCTGAAGTTATCCATTATGTTTACGAGGTTGTGAAGGAAAACTGGAACTCATCCAACTACGCTTTTAACTGTAATCGTCACAGTCTTGTTCACATTTGACGGAAATGCGGATGGAGCCCCCTGTGTCTTCCCCTTTACCTTCCTGGGTGATAAGTATGATAGCTGCACCACCGAGGGCCGCAACGACGGATACCGCTGGTGTGCCACCACTAACAACTTTGACACAGACAAGAAATATGGCTTCTGTCCCAACCGTGGTGGGTAACAGGAAACACAAGGCGTGAAAGTCCTGCCACAGTTGCTTGTTGCTTTGTTTAACCACAGTTATTTTGTCTCTGTTTGTCCAGACACTGCTGTAACTGGAGGAAACTCAGAGGGAGATCCCTGCCACTTTCCTTTTGTGTTCCAAGGCAAGGAATACCACTCATGTACTAGTGAGGGGAGGACAGACGGCAAATTGTGGTGTGCCACCACTGACAACTATGATAAAGACCAGAAATGGGGTTTCTGTCCTGACCAGGGTGAGCAACATGAATGCAAGAATTTGTTCTGCGTTTATCATTTTATGAGATGGTAAAATTTCTAACCGGCTATCTTCCAGGTTATAGCCTGTTCCTGGTGGCTGCCCACGAGTTCGGACACGCCCTGGGTTTGGATCACTCCAACATTAGAGAAGCTCTCATGTTCCCTATGTACAGCTATGTGGAGGATTTCTCCCTGCATGAGGACGACATTGAAGGCATTCAGTTCCTCTACGGTGAGCCGACAACTCAGTACTCTTTCACAATAAATCTCGTCAAACACATGAAAACTTTCCCTTAAAGAACATTCCCATATTTTGCAGGAAGAAAAACAGGCCCAGATCCTACTCCACCTCAACCTAATACTCCTACCACAACTCCTTACCCTGATGAGAGCGATGCCACAGAAGAACCTGAACCCACTGATCCATCTGTAGTGACAACGCCATCCACTGTGGATCCAACCAAAGACCCCTGCAAGATGCTCAAGTTTGACACCATCACTGTGATTCAGGGACATCTGCATTTCTTCAAAGATGGGTAAGCAAATAGCTAGTTCTACTTATGTTCTAGAAATATAACCTGATGAGGTGCTAATATTGCATTTCTGGTTGACAGGCAATTCTGGAAGGTACCAAGCAAGACAGACGGAGGTCGAAAGGGACCATTTTCCATTTCTCAGAGTTGGCCAGCTCTACCTGCTGTCATTGACTCTGCCTTTGAGGATGTTCAGACCAAAAAAATATACTTCTTTTCAGGTAAGGAGTGTTCTTTCAAGAGCTTATCAGAGCACTGAAATGTTAGACAAAGAGTTGTAATCATATTTTATTGTTACATTAGGAACCAGGTTCTGGGTGTACACAGGAAGCAGTGTGCTAGGTCCCCGCAGTATTGAGAAGCTTGGTTTGCCCCCAAGTGTGCAGAAGGTGGAGGGAGCGCTACAGAGAGGGAAGAGCAAAGTGCTTCTCTTCAGTGGAGAGAACTTCTGGAGGTGAGTAGAAATTGCCCCCTTTTTTAGATAAAATCTGTAATTTAACCCATCCTTAAACACGTTTTGTGTTAAAGGACCAACAGTAGATCTCATTCTATCGCTGATCCCTACAGGTTTGATCTCAAGACCCAAGGGATTGACAAAGGATACCCCAAATATACCGACGCCGTCTTTGGAGGTGTCCCTAATGATGCTCATGATGTGTTCCAGCACAAAGGTAAATATACCTTCTACCACTAAGCTTAGAAACCCAAAAACAAAACTCAACAAAAGACTCAATAGACTCAACAAAACATGGCATACATTGTGGGTGTTGTAACATCAACGTTTCTCTTTCAGGCAACATTTACTTCTGCAGAGATCGTTTCTACTGGCGCATGAATTCTCGCAGGCAGGTGGACCGCGTCGGCTATGTGAAATACGATCTTCTGAAATGCCCAGATGCCTCAAGAAATCACTACTGAGATACATGCACAGATGGGCAGTGAGGATGTAGCAACCAAATGTTTCTTTGTGCAGGTGTCTGAAAGAATGTGATGCAGTGTTTGTTCATCATGCCTTTTGTATGATGTATGTGCTTTATGCAATGTGAACAACTGGCTTCTATTGAATTTGGCTGATTATTACTCATACAGCATTGGACTGAATGCAAGTCAAAGGCCCAGAAGGCAAGTAACCATTGTTTGCACTCAGTCTAAGATGCTATGAACTGATGACCATAGTGGCCTATAATTTGAGACCCATACAAGTACATTCAAGACATGCTTTCTGGATAAAACTCTGGATTTGCAGATGAAATTTCATGTCTGACTGGTTCAGACCCTTGTCAGTATTCAAATATTTTTTTGGTATTTATAGCAACATCTAATATTATTATTTTTTGTCATAAGTCTATTTGTTTTGTGTGGTTTTATGTGTTTTTCTGAAAGTGGTTTCAAAGCCATAAACTTGCACTGGAAGACATTCTGTGTCTCCTTAATTAAAATTATTTATAAAACTAATAATTTTGTACAAATATTCCAGCTTTCAATGCAATAAAAATTATGTGAGAACATTCTTCCTTTGTCAGCGTCTTTATCATTTGCAAGTACTTTTGAATTGATATGTTTCTTTACTGCTGCTATACACAACCAACAAAAAACATTTCTTGCAATATAATTCACTTTTCCAGTTTAAATCTGATAACCAGAGATATTTCTAAACTACTTTCTAATTGCCTGAACAATAAAAATTTAAGATTTCATGAAGTTCTAAAGCTTTTATAAGCTAAAATTACTATGAAACCCCAGATAATAAGATTTAAGATAGATTTAAGATTCACAAACTGACGATCTACCTGTCCATCATCACCTCAAGAACACTACTGATTTCTGTGACATTGTGGAGAAGCACAGTGTACCTCAGTATGCCTGGTTGCCTGGAAGTGCCACATTCATCTGTTAAAACAATTGTACCCAAATATAAACACCACAGGAAAATCCAGTCGTCACACTGCTCAGGGATGACCTTGTGTTGGAACCCCGTCAAAACAGCAAAGCTTATTTCTGGCACAAGAAAACGTATCCACTCAACAGCTAGTGTCAGTCATTTTTCAGTTAAAAAAAACAAAACACATGAGAAACTAATAGGACCAACACACGGAAGACCTAAGCTTCAGAGTTTCCAAGGCCAAAACAATAAACCAAAACACCTCCTAACTGTGAAATTAAATACCACTATAAATAAACAAAGTTCCACCAAGGCTGCACTTTAACTGGCTATCCACAAAACAGAAGATAAAAATGGCAGAGAACCCTAACCAGTTTCCACTGTGAATAAAACAAGCAGTTCCTTTATAGTTACAATTATTCCCACAATAATACTCACAATAGCCTGCGCAAGCACACAGACAAGATCAATTCCCAGTCAAAAGGGAGTTGACACTGTGAGAGTGAGCTTTTTATGCAGAGGTTGACAAGCCGCAACACGTCTCACCCGAAGCAGTGTTAAAAAAGAGGAGAAACCTCTCTCATGAAGAGAGCTCCCGGAGGTCAGTGACCGCAACGTGTTTCAGTGCAAAATGAACATAAAAGGCCCAGAACAAAGACTTTTGGAATGATGGTGGGGCTGATGTTGGTAACAGTGTGCCATTATTCACTGTGAAACAAGTATTCTTTTGACATGGGATGAAAAGTTATTCAGAAAAATGGAAAAGATTACTACAAAAGTGACAAAAAAGAAGCCAAAATACTGTTTGTAAATGGCTAACATCAGGCTGATAATGAAATTCACACTGAAATGTTTGGCCGTACCAATCATTGGTAAAATTAGAGAAAAAATGGGGGGAAATTACAAGTCTGCGTACATTGTCCTCACTGTGAAATAAGGTGGTGGGAGCGTCATGTAGAAATTGGTGGCGTTCATAAAAACAATGGAAACATTGAAGCAAGACATTATTTAGAAAAACTTAAAAAGAAATGAGACAAAATTAATATAGTCAGTGAGAAGCAGATGAGTGTATACAAATATACATTCGTATACACTCATGAGGTTAGAGGAGAATGACAGACTAGTCAGAATGACAGAAAGATAAATAATTAAGCAAGTAATGTTGATGTACATTTGTAAACGCACTGAATGTTGAAGTAGATTGGCTACAGCAAACTGTCACACCAAGCACTCGTGTCAAGTAGGAACAGGAAAGTGAGACAACAATTCACACAGACTCACCAAAATTAGACAGTGACAAATTGGAAATATGTTGTCTTGCCAAATGAGTCTCAATTTCAGCTGCAACTCTCAGACAATAGACTCAGAATATTAAAATAGCATGAATCCATACTGCCTTGTGTGGATATTGTGGAAGGGAAAAGCTAAATCTTCCACACACAAACATAAATTTTGTCTGACCCTTACTGGTTAAAATATTGCACTTTCCTGTGCCTTATTATAAGATTCTGTCCTTCAGATTTCATTTGCGTGAATGCGTGTTCAGCATCTTGCGTTTCCCTCTTTGTGGCGACATCAAAACTATGATTGATACTGAGCTGGCAGGAGGGAGTAAACAGATGGCTAATTTTGTCTTCATAGACACAGACTCCCAAAACCAGATTCAGTCAAGCTGCGCAGGAAACTAATTACCTGTTACAGAAATCCGTGTCGCAATGTTAATGAATGTTTATTTTTTACATTTAAACCATGAGAGAGTTTCACTTCAGATTATAAATGCCCCTCAAAGGCAAAGAAGGAATGTTAATATTGCAGAAAACCAAAGTGGCTTCATGAGCACTTGGTAATGAACACCAAGCTTGTATTTTGATACTGTTGATGATGTTTTCTTCTTAATTTGACTATGAGCACTGCTGAGATGTGCACCTCCAAAGCTCTTAGAAGGCAGTGGAGGCATTTAGTGACGGGAAGAAAGATTAGAGATTGCGGTAATTAAATGTTTGGGGTTTTTTTTAGCATGGAGGTTTTTGTGGTTTTTGTTTCAGAGGTTTTTGTGGGGCTGGATGACGTATATATAAGATATACGACAGTTAAATGACATTTAACTGAGGCCCTCAAAGGGGTGCGGGTTTTAATGTTTTCATCTTTTTTTAATCTTTTTCAAAATGTCTTTTTCTTTCTCACTGTTTCGGTGATTTTAATGTTTTTATCTTTAAAAAAAAAAAGTCAGAGAGATTAGAGTCCCAGTTGACGGCGTCTCAACTAAAGTTCTACAGCTTTTTATTTCTCTCTCACTGTTTAATTATTTTTATGTTTTAATTATGTTTTTTTAAATCTCTTTCTCACATGCTGTTTTTATTTTACTTATGTAAAGCACTTTGAAATGCCTTGCTGCTGAAATGTGCTATACAAATAAAATTTGATTGATTGATTGATATTGATTCAGTGAAAAATATTTCTATGTGCTGCACAATATATTTACTCTGTTCTTGCTTGAAGCTCCTTCTGCATTAAAGGCATGTAAGGCAATGCAATCTTTATTTTCAGGTTAAAAACTGACAATTTTTAAGACGATAATAAACTAGGCAGTTCCATAAACCAGCCCTCTTTTTAGCTCAGGTACTATTTTTCTGAAGTTGTCTCTGTTTCAGGAGTGGTTTATTTTCCAAACCTTTCTGCACTGGGGACTTCAGCTCTTTGAATCAGCTACAAATGGGGAACAATGACAACATAAGCAGCAACAACAGCCAACACATGGGTGAACATGATGCTTTTATCTATTCTAAGATAAAAGAATAGATATCTTAGAATCTATTCTAAGATATCTAAGTTATATAACTATAACTATGTTATAGTTATAGTTATGTTATAACTATAACATTCTTATAACATTCTTATAGTTATGCCAAACTATAAGAATGTTAATAGTAACAATATGCTTTACTTTAGTCATGTTTATTATTTAGGTTGATCTTTGCATCTTAGCACTCCAAAATTACAAAGTGGTGACCCAAAGTGGGGTCTCCATCCAGACTTTGGGTTCCACTGGCTTAACTCAAGTAAAGTGCTAGTTGTTGCCCATTCCTGGATATGTCTGGTAGCTTGTGAAGCACTAACTCCACGCCTTGCGAGTCTTCTTCTATCCCACCCTTTTTCTTCCAATAAACTTCACATTATTATGCTTTGAGACAGCACGCTCTGTGCAGCCAGCTTCTTTAACAATGACTGAGTATGTTAAGGACAGCCGACTGGATAGATGCATTGCAAATTAGCTAAGGCTATAAATGTTACAGTTTTTGGTGTTATGTATACTCAACAATTGTCCCCATTCAAACAAGCAATAACCAAACAAACCATTCTGTACTCAAAATAAGTTTTCACCCGTCTTATATTGAACTTTTTTGAGAAACTGATACACATCTGCCTTCATTCAATAAACCAGTAAATAAATTTACTTAGCAATGTTATTCTGATGTAGAGATGCACCTCTACATGAATCTTTAAACTTTTCTCCAGAAAATGATCTCTGATTGATGACACATTCATGTGAAACTTCTAAGTTGCGAGTGACAGGGCTGAAATAATATCTGAAAAAAAGCTGTATATAGCAAATCAAATTCTTTCTCTTCTACTTTTTCCTCCTTTTACTGCTTTGTTAAACAGATACTGAAAGATGCCAGGTAACAAATAACACAAAAGCCTGTGTTCATCATCAAATGTGCGCACGTCTCCCCCTAGTGTTTAAACACCACAATGACTTCTGAGTCTTAATGAAATTGCAGCTTAATTACATCTGCCTGTGTATTTTCTTGATATAGACTGAAAAATGTAAAATCTGTTTTGTTTTTTTTCAAGCAGCTGAAAAGTGCATAAGAAACATGATTACTATTCATTCTTTACTACAAATATAACAGAGTTCCACCGATCAACTATATTAATGTACCACTTAACTAGCACAAATGCGCCACTAGATGGCAGACGTGGGACATGACGGACTGACGGTGCAACAGTTCTGTGTGGAAAAATCTCCCCTCCATTCAGGTGAGAGCTACCAGCACAGCAACACCTTTTCCTGTGGCTCACTCGTTTCTCCTGTTAAAACAGGTTATTTGGATCTGCCCACATGTCCCTCCACCTGGGACCTGCAACAATTACAGTGAAGAGCAGACAGGGGTGGCCCAAGCCTCCATGGGTCCCTAAGCGAAATTTGGTTTTGGGGCATCTCTAGTTCAATATGGACTGGCTGCAATCAGCAGTCTGATCATTAGGTCATCACACAGTGCTTATTGCATGTCTAGTAGTGCTGTTTACATTATATACATGTATAATACACGAAACATTTATATCGACCAGTTGATTTCTGGGTGCCGATTTCCTTAATTTTGGGGGATCGTGATTGGCCAGTTCTTACATGTGAATCCCCTTTAATCCCCTAATCTAATGTTCATCAGCAGAGGTTTATAAATCAGCCTCCATCCTCTTCTGCTCTACAGAGAGAGGTTTGACTGACAGACCGGTCCACCAGGTCCGGTCTGCAGGTTTACAGTTAACAATATTCACCCCACTGTTTCAACTCACTGACTTTCTTGCTATATTCAACAACATTTCAGACCAAAAAAATTATATCAGCTAAAATCAAAATCAGCTGGTCAGGCTTTTTAAAGATCGGTAACCAGTGATCAGTGAGAAAACTGCAATCGGTGCAGCCCTACACTCATATTCATGAGATTCTTCGATTGAATAAATTTCTCTTAAGCGTTACTCCAATAGCTAAAAATTTTATTTATACCACGTGGGTCTTTCTCCCCCGAGAATGTGGACCGGTACCGGTACTGGACTGATTCTGAGCCTTCAAATAATTTTAACAGAAGTTTCACATAGTAACATCCACAGTTTATCTTATCATACTGACTTTAGACTAGGGGTGTCAATCTCTAGGGATTCAAATCCTGTTTCCTACAAGCTTGATGTGTCCCAAATCCAACACGTCAGAATCAAAGGCCTGAATCATGTTCTGTGGAGTCCTGTTAATGGTCTAATTATGTGATTCAGGTTTGTTCTCACAGTCTGGCCCTTAAATACTGGAGTGTTGTTGGTTCTAAATGAATGTGAACTTGCTTTCTTTGAATTATTCGAGGTCTGAAAGCGCTGCATCTTTGTCGTTATTTTGACCATTTCTGGTTTTCTGCAAATAATTTTTGCTTGAAATTTCTGAGTCATGGTGTTAGTACTTCATAGATTCAAAAAACAAAGTTGATTTTACTCAAACATAAAAGTAAAATCAGAGAAACTGATCATTTTAAGTGGTCCCTTAATTTTTTTTTTCCAGAGCTGTGTGTGGACACTAACAACCACTTTAAAGAATCTTTTTGTATTTGAGGAGATAAGACTTTTCTTTCCCGATATAAGAAATTGTCCTCTGCTTTTGGTTGTTTAACTTGTGAACAGCAAATTAATTCCTACTGTTTTGCCAAACACTGTTTGTTTGCATTGTTTATAGTCATAAAAATATGCAGAAATCTAAGAGACACTTTGATAGAACTTCTTTTATTCAAATAGCATCTCAAGTTGTATAGGTTCAGCAACCGAAATAAAAGACTCTGCTCATATCATTCCGCACAGAAAAAGAAATAAAGCATAAAAAAGGACTCAGATGAAAGGATTTGGTCATATTAGACACTTTGGACAGGACAATTTTGCTTCTCTAAATGAAAGACCACAGGGTCAACACAGCCAAGAGAAGTCTGGGTTAATGGAACAGTTTTATCAAGATCTTATTTTCTTTTGATGTCCATCTCAGAGGCCACATTTTAAAAGGAAGTTGGACTCCACCCATTAAAGTTTTAGGTGCTCAGCATCATGGATGTAGCTTTGACTTGTTCACGACTGAATTCACTGTTTCCTTTTGGTCAAATATCTCATGGCAAAATGAAACTGATGACGACCTACCAAGCCAAGTTTATTTAAAGAGGAAAGGGCAGCAGCATTCAGTGTGGCCCACTTTTTTTTTAACATCCATTTTTCATCAAGCTGTGTTTGCACCAGTTTCAATTGATTAACACTCAAGTTTCCCACTTTAAGAAAGTCATAATTCTGTTTTTAGTATGCAAAACAGTCGTTCCCATTTTGTTTTTTGTTTTTTTGCCATTAGGTCATAAATAAAAACGCTCCAAACTTTTCTTTGAGGTTCCGGAACCCATATTTTCAGTGAGACGTCTCTTCACTGGTTTTCTTTCCTTCAATGTGTAGAAATGCTAAAAACCACCCACTATCTTCCCTTAGTTACTTTGTTTCTTTAGGCAAGAAAAAAAAAAGAAAAGCATCACTATTTTCTGATAGTTACTTTCTTTACTTTCTTTCATTAATGGTGGAAAAAGATTAAAAATACCCGCTATCTACCTTTTAGATAGTTACTTTCTTTCGTTAAAAGTGGAAAAAGATTAAAAATACCCACTATCTTCCTTTTAGATAGTTACTTTCTTTCGTTAGAGGTGGAAAAAGATAAAAAAAAATACCCACTATCTGCCTTTTAGATAGTTACTTTCTTTCATTAAAGTTGGAAAAAGATTAAAAATACTCACCATCTACTCCTTAGATAGTTATGTTTAGTTCACCAGTAGTCGGAGCCTGTCCCAGCAGATATGAAAAAAACAGAAAACAAAAAGGAAGAAACGTGATTGAAACAGTCCTCACCCAATAAATTTATTGAGGCTCTTATAGATCTGGTCGGTCGACAGTCGCAGGGACGAGACCTCCAACTGAAGACAAACTCCTCAGATTGGCCAATGCATCCGATCTCTTGTCGCCCTTGACCTCTCCACCTCGCCGGATCCTGTTCGTGACTGCAAATTGTTGTGGAAATTTTCCTTTAACAAGGAGTGAGGCAAAACTGTTTCAAGAACCAAACAAAGAATATATTCTTAATCAGTATTTATTCGAAGGCTCAACAGTGTTCAAACGTTCACTGAACACAGTCAGGAGAAAGAGTCCCGAGCAGAACACAGCTTACAGTTTTATAGGTAGAGGTTCATTCAGATCACATAGTTTGGTAATCTACTTGGTTACAGGACAGACAGCAGACTAGACAACACACACGTGTGTCTTCTTCACTAGGAGCCAGGAGAGATAAAGGAACAATTCAATGACTTTATTTTATTGCTAAGGCCAATGACTCCATTGTCATGTTAAGCTCAGAAAACCTGCTTCAGAAGGATCTTAATGATTCAGCTAATCATAGTAACCTTAAATTTTCCCACTACAAGCTCCACCAACCCCACGGACAGGAGATGGTCAGACCAGTCCTTCTGCAAAAACAGGAGTCTGATGGCGACCCCAAGGCGTCTGAAGGCCAAGTATGGTTCTGCCAAAATCTCCACGTAGTCCTTAATTGTAGATATCAACTCATTCCAATGTGCAAGGTCCATGTTGTAGATTATATTTCTTTTTCCTATTTTGCGTTCCTCACCGCAGTTACTTTTGGTTGTGTTCTTCTGTCATGATATGTGGTGAAGGTGGTGAGGCAGACTCAGCGGACCCAGGTTTTAGGGAATGAAATGATGAATTTAATAGTGATGGGCTATCTGAATCCAGGATTCGAGGCTTGTACTGAATAAAAAGGGGGCGTGTCCGATGAAGCCCCGCTTCAAGGCTTGTCATCTTGTTGAGAACCACGTGACTGGCAACAAACAATGCCTCGCATTACCTGGATCATGGGACTGCTTCATTTTGCGGTTCAGTTTTCAAAGTAAAAGCGCGATGAGCCATGCTGCGTCATGGGTTGTTGACCATTTGGTCGTGCATCAGAGGATATTTTTCTTCAGTGGCCAAAATAAAATGAACACTGACCAACATATCTGATGTGTATTGATGATGGCACCTATCAAAATGTAATGTTTGTTACTGGTTTTCTTAATTGTAGATAATGGTGTTTTTTATGACTTAGACTTAGACTCTAGAAAGTTTCACTATTATTTGTAGTCTGATTAGCGTTTCGGTTTTCAAAGTAAAACTGCGTTGTTGCTGAAATGTGCTACACAAAATAGGAGAAACAGGAGTTGTCCTGAAACAACGGACAACTGGGGATGATCAAATGGTAGATGGGACAACAAGGAGACTCAACAGAACACAGAATCCTAAATAAACACACAAAAAACCCAAATGACTACGAAGCCCATCTTATCCCCTAATCTTAATATTTATCAGCAAAGGTTTAAAAATCAGCCTTCGTCCTCTTCTGCTCTACAGTGAGAGGTTTGACTGACAGACCGAACCAACAGGTCAGGTCTCCACATTTACAGTTAACAATATTCACCCCACTGTTTCAACTCACTGGCTTTCTTGCTATATTCAGCGACATTTCAGACCAAAAAAAATTATATCAGCTAAAATCAAAATCGGCAGGTCAGGCTTTTTAAAGATCAGTAACCAGTGATCAGTGAGAAAATTGCAATCGATGTAGCCCTACACACATATTCATGACATTCTTTGATTAAATAAATTTCTCTTAAACGTTACTCCAATAGCTAAAAATTTTATTTATACCAGGTGAGTCTTTCTCCCCTGAGAATGTGGACCGGTACCGGTACTGGAATGATTCTGAGCGTTCAAATAATTTTAACAGAAGTTTCACATAACTTAGAAATTGATGTAACAATGTTTGTTTTACCCACAAAATGATTCTGCTCAGCAGCAAACAACATATACTACAGCATAGAGCAGCTCATCGATGCAGCAGCTGTGTAGCCTGACGTAAAAACACTTTTGCTACACAATGTCAAACATCGAGAAATTTTAATTATTGTTACCAAACATTATCAAACACGACGTTTTGAAGCCAAAAATACCTCAGAAATATACAGACCCAACCATGAGAATCAACTCATTTAAAGTTTAAACTCAGTGTCACACAAACACAAAGAGCCTAGCATAAATGTTTGGCTGTTGAACTGGACTGTTCCAGGTCGCTATCATGCTAGTAGTTTTACTAATCTTTTACATTACATTACATTACCAAGTCACAATAAAACAAACCTTTATCTTGGCTTTTTTCTGATCTTTTTGTTTTTTCCCTCCTTGAAGGATAAGTAATTTTTTGAGATATCGTTTTGCTTTTTCTGACCGGATCTTTGCTCTTATTTATTGTCTATTTAATGAAACTGAGTAAAGTTTCCATCACTATTGCTATTAATCAAACAAAAGTAAAGACACTCAAGAGACTGAGTACATAAAGCATCAGAACACAGTTTTCTTATTCTGCTTTATCCTTGACCTAATTTTGCAATCCAGCTTCTAAAACAGAGGAAGCAGAACTCTATAGAAAAATGTGGAAGCAGATATTTGTTACACACAATTATGTAAACAATCTATGCAAGTTGATTTGATCATCTAATCAACTAAAATGGGTTACTTTTTTTTTACAGATCTGTCTCAGAGTAACCAACCATGAGAATCAACTTATTTAAAGTGTAAGCTGCTGCTTGGTTTGCTATTGCTTTGGGTCGGCCCTGTCTACCACCATGCATCTTACATATCCATCTTGAATCACCCACAATAGTGATGCTCTTAGTTTTCTCTGTCAAGTTCGTAGTTGAACACACAAATTGTTTTTAATAAGAAGAGAAATGTTATAGCAAAATCTTAATAAGGAACTTTTTCTTAGCAGTACTATAGAAAGAAGCAAAAATGTTTGATGTGCAAGAGATAAATAGTCACACTTTACATGGAAAAAGTTTTAAAAGAAAAGAAAAACATCAACTTATTATCCACTCATTAGTTAGTAGGTATGAAATAAATGTGGATGAGTAACACTTTATTTGACAGGGTGTGAATAAGACTGACATGATACTGTCATAAACACCTGTCATGAACATGAGTAATTCATGTCTATGGGCCCCACAAGATAATAGATTTCTTCTTTACCAAGAAGACCAAGGCACTGTGCGCCTGTTTGTACACTGCTGCCTCTCACTGGTGGAGATGGTGTATTGCACTATTTTAGGATGAATTAATTTAAGAAATTTAAGACTAAACAAAGTATCAGAGCAATATAACATCACCACGTAAAGCTAATTTTTAAAGTTTAATCGGTAATACTTTTCTAACAAATTTATGTCGGATCATAATTTCTTGGTTAATGTCAAGTTGTCATAACAAAGACATTTTGAATAATGTCAACTTTGTATTAAAAGTGTCATAATTTACCGAATGACACAGTCATAAATATTCATAAAGACTTATTCATGTTTATGACAGTGTCATGTCAGTCTTATTCATACCCCGTCAAAGTGTTACCTGTGGATGTTTTGTAAATTTCCCCAGCCTGTAAATTTCTGCACAGAACTGATGTTACAGTAGGCGGGAGCGAGGGTTTGATGACTAAGACTCTACTCTCTATAAATACAACATCTACAACAACAACCAGCAGCACAGTTCAGACAGACAGCAACAGGGACCAACTTCCAAAACACAGAAGACATCACTGAAGTGGAAACTTTGCCGATATTCTGAGATGTTTTTCTTCTTTTGACTTTGGTTCACACTTGATTATCTTTGAAGTTAGTTTTTGCATTTTTGTTGCATTTTGTGCCGCAGCAGAGCACGTCATGAGGTGCTGTGCATTAGTTGTGTGTTTACTTTTGGGAATAGGCGTACAGAACGGATGGAGCCGTCCTGTCAAGTCGGTCCTTGTCACCTCCCCAGGGAACATCGTCAAAAAGGTGGCAGATGAAGAGCTGGCACAAGTGAGTAGCAGATGGCAGTGTTGTGGTCAAGACCACCTAACCCGAGACCAAGTCAAGACCAAGACTGAGGGATGTTGAGACCAAGTCAAGACCAAGACCGAGGGATGTCGAGACCGAGACAAGACCAAAACCAGCCCCCCGCGCTACATGACACGATAAAATGTGAAATATGATCAAAATTGCTTCTCAAATTGATCTGAAAGATCCATATTTCCATAAAAACACCTAGATATTAAATACTTCATGGATTTTACCAACATCAAAAGCAGAACAAACTCTTTGTTCTGCCCTCTCTCCCACTACATGAAGCCAGGTAATCTGACACCACGGCACACATTACAGCTGCCACTTTGAACGAAAACAATCATAGAGCAATGTGCATGCTCTGTGTGCTCTTTCGTTCTTGTGTTTTGTTTGTTCATTAAAAAAATATCAATGTACATAATTAAATAAAATAATCATAACTACTGTAGTCTACGCAGAGCATTACAAGAACAAAGAACGGGTGTTCTGTCAGGTCAGCATACGCTGTCAGATCGTCATACGCTTAGCACAAACTCACGGCTATATCTTTCAGGCATGTCATTACCACATGATTTTATTTAATCAGCAACATAGAATGATGACGTAGATCAGTGGTTCCCAAACTTTTTCTCCTGCCCTCCCCCCAGTGGTTTCCAAACATTTTCTGGGTCCCACCTATGGATTACAAATAGCCATCTGGTAGAACGATGTGTGTGGGGCGGGGGAGGAAGGAAAGTATGTGAGGTGAAGGAGCGTAGAAAACATACCCTCGCTTTAGGGAGGGTATGTGAAAGCAGACTCTGTGAAAGTCTGCTTTCACAGACTTTGCTTTCACCGTCTGAGAAAGCAAAGTGCTGCTGAGTTAGCTGTGGCCATCGGATTTCTTATTATTTGTGCAGCGCTGTCCTATTACTGACGATTAGACAGACATATTCTGCTGCTCAGAGAAACCACTGCGCATGTCTCAGAGTGCCACGTGCAAGTGAAGAGTGGGGAGTGGAGGGAGAGGAACAGAAACATGTCATTGCTTGGATTTTAATCAGTGCGTTTTCCACTGAAAACAAAGATGTTAACAAATAAGTTGGACAGTATGCTGTACGTTTAGTACGTTCACAGTTGCGGTTCTTTACGTCTTGAAATAAAATACCAAGTCCTCAGCGCCCGAGACCAAGACAAGACCAAGACCAAATGCGGTCGAGTCCGAGATGAGACCAAGACCATCAAAAAATGGTCTCGAGACCAAGAACGATCTCAAGTGCTACAACACTGGCAGAAAGTTTATTCTTCTTTTCATAGTCTGAGACTCCCAGAATGGAGTTTTACTAAAGTTCTTCGGGGAAACAAATTACCTGAACAGAGACTGATATCACAATGTTAATGGAAATATTTACTCTCTAAATTAAAGCTACAGACGTCTTTTATGAAAACAATTTATAAATGCCACAAAACACAAATTGAGAATGGGAGTGTTAGGCTGAGCTCTGGTGTGTTTTGTCTTGTTTGACAGAGTTATCTGAAAAAGTTTGGTTACATGGTGACGGAGCAGCGCAGTGGCTTCAAGTCCAAGGTGTCCATAGCAAAGGCTCTGAAGATGATGCAGAGACAGATGGGTCTGAAGGAGACTGGAGAACTGGACAAGCCGACACTGAATGCCATGAAGCGACCTCGCTGTGGTGTTCCTGATGTGGCCAATTACAGCATATATGGCGGGGTACACAAATGGGACCATAACGATATTACATACAGGTGAGTGGAAGGAAGAAATACTATATGTCATTACATTAATGATTACTTTTTTTTATTCTACCAAATATGTTCTAGTTATATTAAAAAAACTTTTGCTTGTTAATAAATTGGTTTTTAAGGCAGCGTTTCAGTTTTTTTTTTTTTTTTTTAAAAAAGCACTTCATACAAAAAAAAAATTCATAGATGTTCAGATGGCATTGGTTAATGCTATGGCATGCAAAGAGAAGTTTAAATAATGATAACTTAGAATACTTGAAAACATGCAAATCAAAAGAAAAATAAAAACTGACATACTACCCTGTGCCTCGTGCGATTTGACCAGAAATGTTTTTGCCTTGGTAGGTTACATCTTTAATAAAAACCATTTCACAGCATAAAATCAGAAGCAAATTACATCATGACATGTTGTGCTACACACACAACTATAGTTTCAGAAAACTCTCTCTTGTAGCTTGTGGTGGAAAATTACTATAAGTTAAAATCTGTTATATGAAATGCTTGTGAACTCTCACCAAAATAACTACATGTTACATGGGTTACATGTACAAGGTTGAAAGTTGTTTCCCACAGCTGCATGAGAACCAGACTGTCTCACCCATTTGTTTTGAATTCCTTATCCTTGATATAAAACTCATGTGTTGACTCTTCCTGGCAGAGCTTTCCATCCAGAACTGCTTCATTATTGATTGTCCCACAAACTCTCTGTATTGTGCACAATGTATGAATAAACCTGATTGATTGATTTCACCTGAACAGTGTTAGGTAATAATTTTTTTCACGACAATTTGGTGCCGTGACCCGGATCCCTTGAATGGACATCCGAGGACATTGACGAACAGCATTTTGGTACCGACCTGGACTAAAAGTGTTGATAAGTTTCCATCAGACTAGATCAGATAGTCATTTTGAGTTCACTGTGTCTTCAGGATCCTGAACTATTCTCCCGACATGGACAGCAAACTGATTGATGATGCCTTTGCAAGAGCCTTAAGGGTGTGGAGTGATGTCACTCCTCTGACGTTTACCCGCCTTCTTCAAGGCGAAGCAGACATCATGATCTCCTTTGGAACAGGTGGTATGTGCTCTTTTTTACATTTCTAAGTCAAACCTTTGCTCTCTAACAAATTAAGAAGCTGAATTATAAAAATCAAACATTGATGAGCTGCTTCATGTTCTTCTTAGACCACGGGGATGCATTTCCCTTTGATGGTAAGCATGGCCTTCTAGCTCATGCCTTTCGTCCAGGTGTGGGCATTCTGGGGGACGCCCACTTTGACGATGATGAATACTGGACTCTGGGAAAAGGAAACGGTAACTACACCTCAGAAATCACATTCTTCTACCTTCCTCCTTCATCTGGTGTTCTTTGCACAGATTTCCTTTAACACACAATCCAATCTGTCTTCTCAGTGGTGAAGACTTACGCTGGCAATGCGGGAGGTGCCATATGTCACTTCCCCTTCACTTTTGGGGCGAAATCATACACCACCTGCATCACTGAAGGCGTAAACAACAGCATACCCTGGTGTGCAACCACAGCCGACTACGACAAAGACAAGAAATACGGCGCCTGCCCAACTGAACGTAAGCATGACAAAAATGACAAGCCTGAAGTTATCCATTATGTTTATGAGCTTGTGAAGGAAAACTGGAACTCATACAATTACGCTTTCAACTGTAATCCTCACAGTCTTGTTCACATTTGACGGAAACGCGAATGGAGCCCGCTGTGTCTACCCCTTCATCTTCCATGGTAGGATGTATAAGAGCTGCACCACTGACGGTCGCATTGACGGAAAACGCTGGTGTGCCACCACTAGCAACTATGACACAGACAAGAGATTTGGCTTCTGTCCCAAACGTGGTGGGTAACAAGAAACATGGCGTGAAAGTCCTGCCACAGTGGCATGTTGCTTTGTTTAACCACAGTTATTTTGTGTTTGTCCAGACACTGCTGTAATTGGAGGAAACTCGGAGGGAGATGCCTGCCACTTTCCTTTTGTGTTCCAAGGCAAGGAATACCACTCATGTACTAGTGAGGGAAGGACAGACGGCAAATTGTGGTGTGGCACCACTGACAGCTATGATAGAGACCAGAAATTTGGCTTCTGTCCCAACGATGGTGGGTAACAGAAAACACAAGGTGTGAAAGTCCTGCCACAGTGGCTTGTTGCTTTGTTTAACCACAGTTATTTTGTCTCTTTTTGTCCAGACACTACCGTAATTGTGACAAGCTCAGATGGAGATCCCTGCCACTTTCCTTTTGTATTTCAGGGCCTGGCATACAACCAATGTACGACTGACGGGAGGACAGACTTCAAATTGTGGTGTGCCACCACTGACAACTATGATAGAGACAAGAAATCGGGTTTCTGTCCTGACCTGGGTGAGCAACATGAATGCAAGATTTTGTTCTGCGTTTATCATTTTATGAGATTTATGACATTTCTAACCGGCTATCTTCCAGGTTATAGCCTGTTCCTGGTGGCTGCCCACGAGTTCGGACACTCCCTGGGTTTGGATCACTCCAACATTAGAGAAGCTCTCATGTTCCCCTTGCACAGCTATGTGGAGGATTTATCCCTGGATCAGGATGACATTGATGGCATTCAGTACCTCTACGGTGTGCGGACAACTCAGTACTCTTTCACGATAAATCTCGTCAACTACACAAAAACTTTGCCTTAACCAAGAACATTCCTATATTTTGCAGGAAATAAAACAGGCCCTGGTCCTACTCGCAACGGCACAAAAAGACCTAATCTGACTAGATCATCTGTCGTGACAATGTCACCCATTGTAGATCCCACCAAAGACCCCTGCAAGATGCTCAAGTTTGACGCCATCACTGTGATTCAGAGATATTTGCATTTCTTTAAAGATGGGTAAGCAAATAGCTAGTTCTACTTATGTTCTAGAAACATAACCTGATGACGTGCTAATCTTGCATTTCTGGTTAATAGGCAATTCTGGAAGGTATCAAACAAGACAGATGGAGGTCGAACGGGACCATTTTCCATTTCTCAGAGTTGGCCAGCTCTACCTGCTGTCATTAACTCTGCCTTTGAGGATGTTCAGACCAAAAAAATATACTTCTTTTCAGGTAAGGAGTGTTCTTTCAAGAGCTTATCAGAGCACTGAAATGTTAGACAAAGAGTTTTAATCATATTTTATTGTTACATTAGGAAGAAGGTTCTGGGTGTACACAGGAAGCAGTGTGCTAGGTCCCCACAGTATTGAGAAGCTTGGTTTGCCCCCAAGTGTGCAGAAGGTGGAGGGAGCGCTGTATAGAGGGAAGAGCAAAGTGCTTCTCTTCAGTGGAGAAAACTTTTGGAGGTGAGTAGAAATTGCCCCCCTTTTTAAGACAAAACATCTGTAAATTATCCCATCTTGTTAAAGGACATACAGTCGATCTCAATCTATCTCTGATCCCTACAGGTTTAATCTCAAGACCCAAATGATTGACAAAGGATACCCCAAATATACAGAGGCCAGCTTTGGAGGTGTCCCTAATGATGCTCATGATGTGTTCCAGCAAAAAGGTAAACATGCCTTCTACAACAAAGCTCGGGAACCCAAATGCACAAACGTCAACAAAACATGGCATACATTGTGGTGGTTGTAACATCAACGTTTCCCTTTTAGGCAACATTTACTTCTGCAGAGATCTTTTCTACTGGCGCCTGAATTCTGGCAGGCAGGTGGACCACACCGGCAATGTGAAGTATGATCTTCTGAAATGCCCAAAATAATCAAGAAATAACAACTGAGATACATGCACAGATGGGCAGTGAGGCTGGAGCAACCAAATGTTTCTTTGTGCAGGTGTCTGAAAGAATGTGATGCAGTGTTTGTGCATCATGCCTTTTGTATGATGTATTTGATTTATGCAACGTGAACGACTAACTTCTGTTGAATTTGGTTGATTATTACTCATTCAGCATTGGACTGAATGCAAGTCAAAGGCCCAGAAGGCAAGCAACCATTGTTTGCACTCATTCTAACATGCTGTGAACTGATGACCGTAGTGGCCTGTAATTTGAGACCCATACAAGTAAATTCAACACATGCTTTCTGGGTAAAACTCCGGATTTGCCGATGAAATTTCATGTCTGACTGATTCAGATCTTTGTCAGTATTCAAATCATTTTTTTTGGTATTCATAACAACATCTAATATTATTATTTTATGTCATGAGCCTGTTTGTTTGGTGTGGTTTTATGTGTTTTTCTGAAAGTGGTTTCAAAGCCATAAACTGCACTGGAAGACATTCTGTGTCTACTTAATTAAAATTATTTATAAAACTAATAATTGTGTACAAATATTCCAGCTTTCAATGCAATAAAAATTTTGTGAGAACATTCTTCCTTTGTCAGCGTCTTTATCATTTGCAAATACTTTGCAAATGATAAAGCATCATGATGCTCATGGTGGAAGCATCATGTTGTGGAAATTGGTGGAGTTCATAAAACAAGAATGAAGCAAGATATTATTTAGAAAAACTTAGAAAGAAATGAGACAAAACGAAGATGGTCAGTGAGAAGCAGATGAAAGTATATGAATATACATTGGTGATGTTAGAGGAGAATGGCAGACTAAGATAAAGATAAATAATTAAGCAAGTAATGTTGATGTACATTTGTAAACGCACTGAATGTTGAAGTAGATTGGCTACAGCAAACTGTCACACCAAGCACTCGTGTCAAGTAGGAACAGGAAAGTGAGACAACAATTCACACAGACTCACCAAAATTAGACAGCGACAAATTGGAAATATGTTGCCTTGTCAAATGAGTCTCAATTTCAGCTGCAACTCTCAGACAATAGACTCAGAATATTAAAATAGCATGAATCCATACTGCCTTGTGTGGATATTGTGGAAGGGAAAAGCTAAATCTTCCACACACGAACATAAATTTTGTCTGACCCTTACTGGTTAAAATATTGCACTTTCCTGTGCCTTATTATAAGATTCTGTCCTTCAGATTTCATTTGCATGAATACGTGTTCAGCATCTTGCTTTTCCCTCTTTGTGGCGACATCAAAACTGTGATTGATACTGAGCTGGCAGGAGGGAGTAAACAGATGGCTCTTTTTGTCTTCATAGACACAGACTCCCAAAACCAGATTCAGTCAAGCTGCGCAGAAAATCTGTGTTGCAATGTTAATGAATGTTTATTTTTAAATTTTAAACCATGAGAGAGTTTCACATCAGATTATAAATGCCCCTCAAAGGCAAAGAAGGAATGTTAATATTGCAGAAAGCCAAAATGGCTTCATGAGCACTTGGTAATAAACACCAAGCTTGTATTTTGATACAAAAGAAAACATGAAAAAGTTTAAGAAAATCCAAATATTGCATAAGTCCATTCACCTTTTATTTCTATTATAAAAATATTGATTCAGTGAAAAATATTTCTATGTGCTGCACAATATATTTCCTCTGTTCTTGCTTGAAGCTCCTTCTGCATTTAAGCCAAGTAAGGCAATGCAATCTTTATTTTCAGGTTAAAAACTGACCATTTTTAAGACGATAATAAACTAGTCAGTTCCATAAACCAGCCCTCTTTTTAGCTCAGGTACTATTTTTCTGAAGTTGTCTCTGTTTCAGGAGTGGTTTATTTTCAAAACTTTTCTACACTGGGGACTTCAGCTCTTTGAATCAGCTACAAATGGGGAACAATGACAACATAAGCAGCAACAACAGCTAACACATGGGTCAACATGATGCTTTTATCAATTCTAAAGCTATGCCAAACTATAAGAATGTTAATAGTAACAATATGCTTTACTTTAGACATGTTTATTATTTAGGTTGATCTTTGCATCTTAGCACTCCAAAATTACAAAGTGGTGACCCAAAGTGGGGTCTCCACCCAGACTTTGGGTTCTACTGGCTTAACTCAAGTAAAGTGCTAGTTGTTGCCCATTCCTGGATATGTCTGGTAGCTTGTGAAGCACTAACTCCACGCCTTTTGCGAGTCTTCTTCTATCCCACCCTTTTTCTTCCAATAAACTTCACGTTATTATGCTTTGAGACAGCACGCTCTGTGCAGGCAGCTTCATTAACAATGACTGAGTATGTTAAGGACCGCCGACTGGATAGATGTATTGCAAATTAGCTCAGGCTATAAATGTTACAGTTTTTGGTGTTATGTATACTCAACAATTGTCCCCATTCAAACAAGCAATAACCAAACAAACCATTCTGTACTCAAAATAAGTTTTCACCCGTCTTATATTGAACTTTTTTGAGAAACCTATACACGTCTGCCTTCATTCAATAAACCAGTAAATAAATTTACTTAGCAATGTTATTCTGATGTAGAGATGCACCTCTACATGAATCTTTAAACTTTTCTCCAGAAAATGATCTATGATTGATGACACATTCATGTGAAACTTCTAAGTTGCGAGTGACAGGGTTGAAATGATACCTGAAAAAAAGCTGTATATGGCAAATCAAATTCTTTCTCTTCTACTTTTTCCTCCTTTTACTGCTTTGTTAAACAGATACTGAAAGATGCCAGGTAACGTAGGGTAAATAACACAAAAGCCTGTGTTCATCATCATCAAATGTGCGCACGTCTCCCCCTAGTGTTTAAACACCACAATGACTTCTGAGTCTTAATGAAATTGCAGCTTAATTACATCTGCCTGTGTATTTTCTTGATATAGACTGAAAAATGTAAAATCTGTTTTGTTTTTTTTCAAGCAGCTGAAAAGTGCATAAGAAACATGATTACTATTCATTCTTTACTACAAATGTAACAGAGTTCCACCGATCAACTATATTAAATGACATAATGAGGATTATGGTGAAAAACTCAAAAAAATCTCTTAAAATCCCTTATAGTCCAATTAGCTTTCCGAGAAAGGAATGGAAGGTCGTTGTACAAAAAACATTTACCAAAAGACTATTTAACATGGGTTTCCAGAAATTATAAAAAATAAAAATTATATATATACACACACACAGATAGATAGATAGATAGATAGATAGATAGATAGATAGATAGATAGATAGATAGATAGATAGATAGATAGATAGATAGATAGATAGATAGATAGATAGATAGATAGATAGATAGATAGATATTTTTACTGCAAACTGACAGACTTTATAACTTTCTATATCAGGTTTCTTTAGAGTGAAGCCTTAAATAATCTGATGAAATTTTTAATCTGATCAGAGAAATGCACCAAAGGAATTTGATGTATTTTATTTAATAAATTGTACAAACCACAAGGCATTTCTAGAAATAAGAAATGAAATTCAAACATTGAAATTATGTGCCCCCCACATTGTTTATGTGACCAAACAAAGTGTGGTCGCATTTCTTTGGTTAAATTGTGATTTTAGTTTTGGATTTTACCCTGTTTTGAAATGTTTGGGGCAATGTCACGCAGTAGCACAAATGCGCCACTAGATGGAAGACGAGGGACATTATGGGACTGACGGTGCAACAGTTCTGTGTGGAAAAATCTTCCCTCCATTCGGATGAGAGCTACCAGCACAGCAACACCTTTTCCTGTGGCTCACTTGTTTCTCCTGTTAAAACAGGTTATTTAGATCTGCCCACATGTCCCTCCACCTGGGACCTGCAACAATTACAGTGAAGAGCAGACAGGGGCGGCCCAAGCCTCCATGGGTCCCTAAGCGAAATTTGGTTTTGGGGCATCTCTAGTTCAATGTGGACTGGCTGCAATCAGCAGTCTGATCATTAGGTCATCACACAGTGCTTATTGCATGTCTAGTATTGCTGCTTAAATTATATACATGTATAATACAGGAAACATTTATATCGACCAGTTGATATCTGGGTGCCGATTTCCTTAATTTTGGGGGATCGTGATTGGCCAGTTCTTACATGTGAATCCCCTTTAATCCCCTAATCTAATGTTCGTCAACAAAGGTTTAAAATCAGCCTCTGTCCTCTTCTGCTCTACAGAGAGAGGTTTGACTGACAGATCGGTCCACCAGGTCCGGTCTGCAGGTTTACAGTTAACAATATTCACCCCACTGTTTCAACTCACTGGCTTTCTTGCTATATTCAGCGACATTTCAGACAAAAAAATTATATCAGCTAAAATCAAAATCGGCAGGTCAGGCTTTTTAAAGATCAGTAACCAGGGATCGGCCAGAAAATTGCAATCGATGTAGCCCTACACACATATTCATGACATTCTTTGATTAAATAAATTTCTCTTAAGCGTTACTCCAGTAGCTAAAAATTTTATTTATACCAGGTGAGTCTTTCTCCCCTGAGAATGTGGACCGGTACCGGTACTGGACTGATTCTGAGCGTTCAAATAATTTTAACAGAAGTTTCACATAACTTAGAAGTTGATGTAACAATGTTTGTTTTCGCCACAAAATGATTATGCTCAGCAGCAAACAACATATACTACAGCATAGAGCAGCTCATCGATGCAGCAGCTATGTAGCCTGACGTAAAAACTTTTTGCTACACAATGTCAAACATCGAGAAATTTTAATTATTGTTACCAAACGTTATCAAACACGGCGTTTTGAAACTAAAAATACCTCAGAAATATACAGAGCCAACCATGAGAATCAACTCATTTAAATTCATAGTTAAATTGTGTGGTTTTCATATGAAAGAAATTACTAAAGAATTGGGGCCCCTTAGTGACCTTTGGGCCCCAAGCAGCTGCTTAGTTTGTTTATGCCTTGGGTCGGCCCTGCCATGTGGGATAGCGAGTCATGACATGCTATCCCCAAGCCTCCATGGGGCCCTAAGGTGTATCTGAGGTGTATCTAATATGAATTCAGTGTTGCATTTTAAAATATCTCTGCTCAAACTAGTGTTGGAGCTAGTTTTGTTTTGTTTTTTTTTTCTTGCATGGTGAACCCAGTGTGAGTTAAGCTGCACACTCCACTGCCATGCATGAAATTGTTTTAGTCACAGTTCTGCTCTGCTCTGCTTTGCTGGCTGCAGTTACACTTCAGAATTATCAAATCGGAGCTTTTAGATGGACAGTTTAGGTCCCAGGGTCTGAGGGACTTACAGCTGGGTTTAGCAAGGGAGAACCAACACAAGCCATTACCAGGCTGTCATCCAGCTTCTACGAGAAAAAATAAATACATAAAACCTTGGTCAAGGTAGGTGTCTCATAATCTGGTTGAAAGGAAGACAAAAATTTACCTTGTTTCCTCGTAGAAGCTGTGAATCGCTGCAAGGCAATTTTTTTTTAAAATCCAAACTAAAACTAATGGAGTAAAAGCATTTGGCAGCCACAAGTATTTGGTTTTGTGCCCACAATTGGGCATTTCTCCATGATGTTCTAAGACACATTAGCTGCTTGTAATCACACGGATTAAGTATGGAGATAATTGCTTATTGCCTACCTTGCCTTTAAGTATTTGATGGGCTCATTCCAGAAAGTGTGCATTCGGCCTCTTTGAACCCATTCTAGTGTTTCGTACAATCAAAAATCATCATATTTTGTGTTTTCAGGATTGAGGGACTCTGTCAGGAGATGTGGTGGTTGCGGTGAGGAGATGAGAGACGCCGAGACCCAGGTAAGATGGTGAAAATGAAGAATTTAATAATAATATGCTCTGACAGTCCAGGACAGGCAGCACGGCAAAACAAGCGCGCAGCTAAACGCCGGTAGCACTGACAATAAGGACTGGAAACGAGAGCTAACGCTATCCAGGACTTAACAGTTCTACTGGAGCGAATACAAGACGTAAGACAAACGACATTCGTAAGACAAGGACCCGACGACGAACACATACAACAGGTGAGACTAAATACACACGGGGTAATTAAGGAAATAAGACACACCTGGGAAACAATCAGCGGGGAAGGCACATACAGACTCAGGGAACAGGACTACACAGAAAAACTCAAAAATAAACACACAGAAACACAGATCATGACAGACTCATAAAGGGACAATTTTTCATAACTTCAGTACATGTGCTTTGTGGTTGTCTAGTACTCATATATATATATATATATATATATATATATATATATAAACAATAAAATAATCATGTGTATGTACTGCATGTGGTCCCCAACTATGTTCAGCTATTGTGTAACATAGGTGCAGACATTTGTTGTGGAAAACATCTCTTGTATTGAGTAACATCCACAGTTTATCTTATCATACTGACTTTAGACTAGGGGTGTTGATCTCTAGGCATTCAAATCCTGTTTCCTACAAGCTTGATGTGTCCCAAATCCAACACATCAGAATCAAAGGCCTGAATCATGTTCTGTGGAGTCCTGTTAATGGTCTAATTATGTGATTCATGTTGTTCTCACAGACTGGCCCTTAAATACTGGAGTTTGACACGTGTGGCTTAAAGGATTTGTCCATTCTTGTTACAGCAGAGCAAAAAAAGGAGAATCTAAAGGAATATTGTTACCTCTGATTATATAGAACAAATCAAATTGCATGTGATACAATTCATCCTCTATAAATGTCAGTTTTTCTATTTGTTCTGCAATATTTTTGCAACAACTTAAGTACCTGGATGAATTATATAACTTGTACAGAACTAGCAAATATTGATTTCTGAACTCTTCTGGAGTTAAAACATTAGTGTTGTTGGTTCTAAATGAATGTGAACTTGCTTTCTTTGCATTATTCTAGGTCTGAAAACGCTGCATCTTTGTCGTTATTTTGACCATTTCTGGTTTTCTGCAAATAATTTTTGCTTGAAATTTCTGAGTCATGGTGTTAGTACTTCATAGAATCAATAAACAAAGTTGACTTTACTCAAACATAAAAGTAAAATCAGAGAAACTGATCATTTTAAGTGGTCCCTTCATTTTTTCCCAGAGCTGTGTGTGGACACTAACAACCACTTTAAAGAATTTTTGGTAAAACTTTATTTGAAGGGGTGTGCATAAGACTGACATGACACTGTCATTAACACCTGTCATGAACATAAAGACATCTTTATGAATGTTTATGACTGTTGTCATGAAGTGTCATTCGGTAAATAATGACACTTTAAATGGAAAGTTGCTCTAAAATTTGCATTGAAAGTCCATTAAAAGTGCCAACTTTGCATTAAATTGTCATAATTTACAAAATCATGCAAAGCTGGCACTTTTACTTTTACCTGTTTTACCAATAGCATCTCAAGTTGTATAGGTTCAGCCACCGAAATAAAAGACTCTGCTCATATCATTCCGCACAGAAAAAGAAATAAAGCATAAAAAAGGACTCAGATGAAAGGATTTGGTCAAATGAGACACTTTGGACAGGACAATTTTGCTTCACTACTCAATCATACAACCAGAGAAGAAAGTATAAGTCAATTAAGCTCCAGTTCCTGCTGTCTGGATGTCCTACCCACACATTTCTTTAAGAAAGTCCTGCCTGTTGTTGCTAATGATCTGATCCAAATAGTAAACTTTCAGTCGGAAACTTCTCATCAGAGAGGTCAAAGGTCACATGTGTACCCCAAGGTTCAATCCTAGGACCCCTTCTTTTCAATATTTATATGCTCCCACTGGCTCAGGTTATAACAGGAAATAAGATCAGCTACCATAACTACGCGGATGATACACAGCTCTACATCACGATGTCACCAGGTGACTCTGAACCCATCCAATCACTGAATAGATGCTTAGAACAGATAAATGTGTGGATGTGCCAAAACTTTCTCCAGCTGAACAGAAACAAAACTCAAGTTATTATCTTTGGACCTAAAGAGGAGCGAACTAGAATCAGTGCACTGCTTCAGTTATTACAACTGAAAACCAGCGATCAGGCCCGAAACCTGGGAGTAGTGATGGACTCTGACCTGAACCTTCAGAGCCACATTAAGACAGTCACAAAGTCGGCCTTTTATCACCTCAAGAATATCTCCAGGATTAGAGGACTAATGTCTCAGCACGAGCTACAGAAACTCATCCATGCGTTTATCTTTAGCCGCATTGATTACTGCAGCAGCGTCTTCACAGGTCTGACTAATAAATCAGTCAAACAGCTGCAGCTGATCCAGAACGCTGCTTCTCGTCTTCTTACTAAAACCAGGAAGATAGAGCACATAACACCAGTTTTAAAGTCCCTACACTGGCTCCCTGTAGCTCGGAGAATAGACTTTAAAATACTGTTGTTAGTTTAGCACCACAATACCTTAAAGATCTGTTATTGCTGTACCAACCGTCTAGACCCCTCAGATCTTCTGGTTCTGCACTGCTCTACATCCCCAGAACCAGAACCAAACGAGGAGAAGTAGCATTCAGTTTCTATGCACCACAAATTTGGAACAAACTTCCAGAAAACTGTAAAACAGCTGAAACACTGTGTGCCTTTAAATCTCAACTTAAAACCCACCTGTTTAGAGTTGCTTATGGCTAAATGAGGGTTAGAGTGTGGGTTTTGACGTCTCTGATGTTTTTAATGTTTTTATCTTTTTTATCTATTTATTAAGTTCTTTTTATTTCTCTTTCTCACAGTCTACGTTTTAATGATGTAATTTTTTATTTTGTAAGACGTGCACAAAAATCCGTGTAGGACGGCGAAGTCGTAGCGCTAAAATTCGTGTGATAGGTGGACGGAGCCTGGTACTGCCAGGATGGAGACCTAGTCCTCTTAGGCGAGGGGGCTGGATAATACTCGTGTTAAACGGACGGCGGAGTCCAGCGACGACAGGCGCTTAATTCCGTAACAAAAGTAATTTTTCCAAAATCTCTTTCTCTTTCTTACTGTTTATTCAATGTCACATGCTGTTTTTATTTTGTTTTTAATTATGTAAAGCACCTTGAAATGCCTCGCTGCTGAAATGTGCTATACAAATAAAATTTGATTGATTGATTGATTGATTGATTGATTGATTGATTGATTGATTGATTGATTGATTGATGATTCACTAAATGAAAGACCACAGGGTCAACACAGTCAAGAGAAGTCGGTGTTAATGGAACAGTTTTATCAAAATCTTATTTTCTTTTGATGTCCACCTCAGAGGCCACATTTTGAAAGGAAGTTGGACTCCACCTATTAAAGTTTTAGGTGCTCAGCATCATGGATGTAGCTTTGACTTGTTCACGACTGAATTCACTGTTTCCTTTTGGTCAAATATCTCATGGCAAAATGAAACTGACGACGACCTACCAAGCCAAGTTTATTTAAAGAGGAAAGGGCAGCAGCATTCAGTGTGGCCCACTTTTTTTTTTTTACATCCATTTTTCATCAAGCTGTTTTTGCACCAGTTTCAATTGATTAACACTCAAGTTTCCCGTTTTACGAAAGTCATAATTCTGTTTTCTGCATGCAAAACATTCGTTCCCATTTTGTTTTGTTTTTTTGCCCTTAGGTCATAAATAAAAACGCTCCGATATTTTCTTTGAGGTTCCGGAACCCATATTTTCAGTGAGACGTCTCTCCACTGGCTTTCTTTCCTTCAATGTGTAGAAATGCTAAAAACCACCCACTATCTTCCCTTAGTTACTTTGTTTCTTTAGGGAAGAAAAAAAGAAAACCATAACTATCTTCTGATAGTTACTTTCTTTACTTTCTTTCGTTAAAGGTGGAAAAAAAATTAAAAAAAACCCTGCTATCTGCCTTTTAGATAGTTACTTTCTTTCATTAAAGTTGGAAAAAGATTAAAAATACCCACTATCTGTATTTTAGATAGTTACTTCCTTTCGTTAAAGTTGGAAAAAGATTAAAAATACCCACGATCTACTCCTTAGATAGTTGAGTTTAGTTCACCAGCAGACGGAGCCTGTCCAAGCAGATATGAAAAAAACAGAAAACAAAAAGAAAGAAACCTGATTGAAACAGTCCTCACCCAATAAATTTATTGAGGTTCTTATGGATCCGGTCGGTCGGCAGTCGCAGGGACGAGACCTCCAACTGAAGACAAAATCCTCAGATTGGCCAATGCATTCGATCTCTCGTCGCCCTTGACCTCTCCACCTCGCCGGATCCTGTTCGTGACTGCAAATTGTTGTGGAAATTTTCCTTTAACAAAGAGTGAGGCAAAACTGTTTCAAGAACCAGACAAAGAATATATTCTTAATCAGTATTTATTCGAAGGCTCAACAGTGTTCGAACATTCAGTGAACGCAGTCAGGAGAAAGAGTCCCGAGCAGAACACAACTTACAGTTTTATAGGTAGAGGTTCATTCAGATCGCATAGTTTGGTAATCTACTTGGTTACAGGACAGACAGCAGACTGGACAACAGACACATGTGTCTTCTTCACTAGGAGCCAGGAGAGATAAAGGAACAATTCAATGACTTCATTGTATTGCTAAGGCCAATGACTCCATTGTCATGTTAAGCTCAGAAAACCTGCTTCAGAAGGATCTTAATGATTCAGCTAATCATAGTAACCTTAAATTTTCCCACTACAAGCTCCCCCAACCCCACGGACGGGAGATGGTCGGACCAGTCCTTCTGCAAAAACAGGAGTCTGATGGTGACCCCAAGGCGTCTGAAGGCCAAGTATGGTTCTGCCACAATCTCCACATAGTCCTTAATTGTAGATATCAACTCATTCCGATGTGCAAGGTCCATGTTGTAGATTATATTCCTTTTTCCTTTTTTGAGTTCCTCACCGCAGTTAGTTTTGGTCGGGTTCTTGATATGCTGTGAAGGTGGTGAGGCAGACTCAGCGGACCCAGGTTTTAGGGAATGAAATGATTAATTTAATAGTGATGGGCTAAATGAATCCAGGATGCGAAGCTTGTACCGAATAAAAAGGGGGTGTGTCCGATGAAGCCCCGCTTCAAGGCTTGTCATCTTGTTGAGAACCACGTGACTGGCAACAAACAATGCCTCGCATTACCTGGATCATGGGACTGCTTCATTTTGCGTTTCGGTTTTCAAAGTAAAAGCGCGATGAGCCATGCTGCGTCATGGGTTGTTGACCATTTGGTCGTGCATCAGAGGAGGATATTTGTCTTCAGTGGCCAAAATAAAATGAACATTGACCAACATATTTGATGTGTATTGATGATGGCACTCATCAAAATGTAATGTTTGTTACTGGTTTTCTTAATTGTAGATTATGGTGTTTTTTATGACTTAGACTTAGACTCTAGAAAGTTTCACCATTACTTGTAGTGTGATTAGCGTTTCGGTCTTCAAAGTAAAACTGCGTTGTTGCTGAAATGTGCTACACAAAAGAGGAGAAACAGGAGTTGTCCTGAAACAACAGAGAGCTGGGGACAATCAAATGGTAAAAGGGACAACAAGGAGACTCAACAGAACACAGAATCCTAAATAAACACACAAGAAACCCAAATGACTACGAAGCCCATCTTATCCCCTAATCTTAATATTTATCAGCAAAGGTTTAAAAATCAGCCTCTGTCCTCTTCTGCTCTACAGTGAGAGGTTTGACTGACAGACCGAACCAACAGGTCAGGCCTCCACATTTACAGTTAACAATATTCACCCCACTGTTTCAACTCACTGGCTTTCTTGCTATATTCAGCGACATTTCAGACCAAAAAAAATTATATCAGCTAAAATCAAAATCGGCAGGTCAGGCTTTTTAAAGATCAGTAACCAGGGATCGGCCAGAAAATTGCAATCGGTGCAGCCCTACAAACATATTCATGACATTCTTTGATTAAATAAATTTCTCTTAAGCGTTACTCCAATAGCTAAAAATTTTATTTATACCAGGTGAGTCTTTCTCCCCTCAGAATGTGGACCGGTACCGGTACTAGACTGATTCTGAGCCTTCAAATAATTTTAACCGAAGTTTCACATAACTTAGAAATTGATGTAACAATGTTTGTTTTACCCACAAAATGATTCTGCTCAGCAGCAAACAACATATACTACAGCATAGAGCAGCTCATCGATGCAGCAGCTATGTAGCCTGACGTAAAAAACGTTTTGCTACACAATGTCAAACATCGAGAAATTTTTATTATTGTTACCAAACATTATCAAACACAGCGTTTTGAAGCCAGAAATACCTCAGAAATATACAGAGCCAACCATGAGAATCAACTCATTTAAAGTTTAAACTCAGTGTCACACAAACACAAAGAGCCTAGCATAAATGTTTGGCTGTTGAACTGGACTGTTCCAGGTCGCTATCATGCTAGTAGCTTTACTAATCTTTTACATTACATTACATTACCAAGTCACAATAAAACAAACCTTTATCTTGGCTTTTTTCTGATCTTTTTGTTTTTTCCCTCCATGAAGGATAAGTAATTTTTTGAGATATCGTTTTGCTTTTTCTGACCGGAGCTTTGCTCTTATTTATTGTCTATTTAATGAAACTGAGTAAAGTTTCCATCACTATTGCTATTAATCAAACAAAAGTAAAGACACTCAAGAGACTGAGTACATAAAGCATCAGAACACAGTTTTCTTATTCTGCTTTATCCTTGACCTAATTTTGCAATCCAGCTTCTAAAACAGAGGAAGCAGAACTCTATAGAAAAATGTGGAAGCAAATATTTGTTACACACAATTATGTAAACAATCTATGCAAGTTGATTTGATCATCTAATCAACTATACATGGGTTACTTTGTTTTTACATATCTGTCGAAGAGTAAGAAGCAAAATCTTAATAAGGAGCGTTTTCTTAGCAGTGCTATACAAAGAAGCAAAAAATGTTTGATGTGCAGGAGATAAATAGTCACACTTTACATGGAAAAAGTTTAAAAAGAAAGAAAAACATCAACTTATATCCACTCATTAGTTAGTAGGTATGAAATAAATGTGGTTGAGTAACACTTTGACGGGGTCTGAATATAACTGACATGACACTGTCATAAACACCTGTCATGAACATGAGTAATTCATGTCTGTGGGGCCCACAAGATGATAGATTTCTTCTTTACCAAGAAGACCAAGGCACTGTGCGCCTGTTTGTACACTGCTGCCTCTCACTGGTGGAGATGGTGTATTGCACTACTTTAGGATCAATTAATTTAAGACATTTAAACAGTGTCAGAGCAATATAATATCACCATGTAAAGCTAATTTTTAAAGTTTAATCGGTAATACTTTTCTAACAAATTTATGTCAGATCATGATTTCTGGGTAAATGTCAAGTTGTCATAACAAAGACATTTTGAATAATGCCAACTTTGTATTAAAAGTGTCATAATTTACCGAATTACACTTTATGACAGTCATAAATATTCATGAAGACTTATTCATGTTTACGACAAGTGTTTACGACAGTATCATGTCAGTCTTATTCACACCCCGTCAAATAAAGTGTTAAAGTGTCTGTGGATGTTTTGGAAATTTCCCCAGCCTGTAAATTTCTGCAAAGAACTGATGTTACAGTAGGCGGGAGCGAGGGTTTGATGACTAAGACTCTACTCTGTATAAATACAACATCTACAACAACAACCAGCAGCACAGTTCAGACAGACAGCAACAGGGACCAACTTCCAAAACACAGAAGACATCACTGAAGTGGAAACTTTGCCGATATTCTGAGATTTTTTTCTTCTTTTGACTTTGGTTCACACTTGATTATCTGTCTTTGAAGTTAGTTTTTGCATTTTTGTTGCATTTTGTGCCACAGCAGAGCTCGCCATGAGGTGCTGTGCGTTAGTGGTGTGTTTACTTTTGGGAATAGGCGTACAGAACGGATGGAGCCGTCCTGTCAAGTCGGTCCTTGTCACCTCCCCAGGGAACATCGTCAAAAAGGTGGCAGATGAAGAGCTGGCACAAGTGAGTAGCAGATGGCAGTGTTGTGGTCAAGATCACCTAACCCGAGACCAAGTCAAGGCCAAGACTGAGGGATGTTGAGACCAAGTCAAGACCAAGACCGAGGGATGTCGAGACTGGGTCAAGATCAAAACCAGCCCCCCGCGCTACATGACACGATAAAATGTGAAATATGAGCAAAATTGCTTCTCAAATTGATCTGAAAGATCCATATTTCCATAAAAACACCTAGATATTAAATACTTCATGGATTTTACCAACATCAAATGGAGAACAAACTCTTTGTTCTACTTTGCTTCCATCTCTGTGCTACAAATCTGCAATGGTCTCGTGCCATCCCTAAAAAGATAACGCCCAAACATTTTCTGTGCCCCATCTATGGATTACAAATAGCCGTCTGGTTGAAAGATGTATGTGGGGCGGGGAAGGAAGTAAAGTATGTGAGGTGAAGGAGCGTAGAAAACATACCCTCGCTCTAGTTGTCCCCACCGTCTGTGAAAGCAAAGTGCTGCTGAGTTAGCTGTGGCCATCGGATTTCTTATTAGTTGTGCAGCGCTGTTCTATTACTGACGATTAGACAGACATATTCTACTGCTCAGAGAAACCACTGCTCTCAGAGCGCCACGTGCAAGTGAAGAGTGGGGAGTGGAGGGAGAGCATCAGAAACACATCATTGCTTGGATTTTAATCGGTGCGTTTTGCGTCCACTGAAAACAAAGATTATAACAAATAAACTGGACACTATACTGTACGTTTAGTGATATTTTCACAGTTGCAGTCTTGATGTCTTGAAATTAAATCCCGAGTCCTCAGCGCCCGAGACAAGACTGAGACCATCAAAAAATGGTCGTGAGACCAAGACCGATCTCAAGTGCTACAACACTGGCAGAAGGTTTATTCTTCTTTTCATAGTCTGAGACTCCCAGAATTGAGATTTAATAAAGTTGTTTGGGGGAAACAAATTACCTGAATAGAGACTGATATCACAATCTTAATGGAAATATTTACTCTCTAAATTAAAGCTACAGACGTCTTTTATGAAAACAATTTATAAATGTGTGACATTACACAAATTGAGAATGGGAGTGTTTGGCTGAGCTCTGGTGTGTTTTGTCTTGTTTGACAGAGTTATCTGAAAAAGTTTGGTTACATGGTGACGGAGCAGCACGGTGACTTCAAGTCCAAGGTGTCCATAGCAAAGGCTCTGAAGATGATGCAGAGACAGATGGGTCTGAAGGAGACTGGAAAACTGGACAAGCCGACACTGAATGCCATGAAGCAACCTCGCTGTGGTGTTCCTGATGTGACCAATTACAACGTATATGGCGGGGTATACAAATGGGACCATAACAATATTACATACAGGTGAGTGGAAGGAAGAAATACTATATGTCATTACATTAATGTTTACAGAGTGGGATTGTTTATTCTACCAAATATGTTCTAGTTATATAAAAAAAACCTTTGCTTGTTAATAAATCGACTACTGTAACTCCCTGTTCATCGGAGTCCACCAAAAACACCTTCAGAGGCTTCAGTACATTCAAAACAGTGCTGCCAGGATCCTAGTGAGAGCTCGTAAATTTGATCACATCACACCAACTCTTTACAAGCTTCACTGGCTTCCTGTAACTTATAGGATTCAGTATAAAATTGCACTTATCACCCATCACTGTCTACATGGAACCTCACCGGATTACCTGAAGGACCTCCTTACTTCACACTCAACTTCTAGACCCCTACGATCCCAATGCAGCAATCTTCTCCACCTTCCTCGATCAAGACTAAGTACTATGGGTGATCGAGCATTTGCTGTGGCTGCTCCTCGTCTTTGGAACTCTCTCCTGGACTATTTGAGAGCCCCGCAATCATTGTCCGATTTTAAAACTGGCTTGAAAACTTTCCTCTTTAAAAAGCCTTCTCCACTTTTATTTGACAGTCTTTTTTTTAATTGTTTTTGATTGTTGATTTTATGTTTTTAGATGAACCATGTAGCACTTTGAGATTTTTATTAATGAAAAGTGCATTATAAATTAAATTTATTATTCTAAATTGGTTTTTAAGGCAGCGTTTCAGTTTTTTTTTTTAAATAGCACTTTATACAAAAAACAAATCATAGATGTTCAGATGGCATTGGTTAATGCTATGGCATGCAAAGGGAAGTTTAAATAATGATAACTTAAATTGTTGGAAAACATGCAAATCAAGAGAAAAATAAAAACTGACATACTACCCTGTGCCTTGTGCGATTTGACCAGAAATGTTTTTGCCTTGGTAGGTTACATCTTTAATAAAAACCATTTCACAGCCTAAAATCAGAAGCAAATTATATCATGACATGTTGTGCTACACACACAACTATAGTTTCAGAAAACTCTCTCTTGTAGCTTGTGGTGGAAAATTACTATCAGTTAAAATCTGTTATATGAAATGCTTTCTTTCTTTCTTTTTTGGTGTAAAGAAAATGGATGGATGGATGGATGGATGGATGGATGGATGGATGGATGGATGGATGGATGGATGGATGGATGGATGGATGGATGGATGGATGGATGGAATGCTTGCGAACTCTCACCAAAATAACTATTTGGGTTACATACAAGGTTGGAAGTTGTATCCCACAGCTGCATGAGAACCAGACTGTTTCACCCATTTGTTTTGAATTCCTTATCCTTGATATGAAACTCATGTGTTGACTCTGCCTGGGAGAGCTTTCCATCCAGAACTGCTTCATTATTGATTGTCCCACAAACTCTCTGTATTGTGCACAATATATGAATAAACCTGATTGAGTGATTTCACCTGAACAGTGCTAGGTAATAATTTTTTTCATGACAATTTGGTGCCGTGACCCGGATCCCTTGACTGGACATCCGAGGACGTTGACAAACAGCGTTTTGGTACCGACCTGGACTAAAAGTGTTGATTAGTTTCCATCAGACTAGATCTGATAGTCATTTTGAGTTCACTGTGTCTTCAGGATCCTGAACCATTCTCCCGACATGGACAGCA
The DNA here is from genome assembly GCF_051168715.1 of Poecilia mexicana. NCBI lineage: Eukaryota > Metazoa > Chordata > Actinopteri > Cyprinodontiformes > Poeciliidae > Poecilia > Poecilia mexicana. The sequence continues at coordinate 28,923,927 of NW_028263376.1, forward strand.
ATGTGACTGATGATGTCTTTGCAAGAGCATTCAGGGTGTGGAGTGATGTCACTCCTCTGACGTTTACCCGCCTTTTTCAAGGCGAAGCAGACATCATGATCTCCTTTGGAACAGCTAGTATGTGCTCTTTTTTACATTTCTAAGTCAAACATTTGCACTCTAACAAATTAAGAAGCTGAATTCTAAAAATCAAACATTGATGAGCTGCTTCATGTTCTTTTTAGACCACGGGGATCGATACCCCTTTGATGGTAAGCATGGCCTTCTAGCTCACGCCTTTCGTCCAGGTGTGGGCATTGACGGGGACGCGCACTTTGACGATGATGAATACTGGACTCTGGGAAAAGGAAACGGTAACTACACCTCAGAAATCACGTGCTTCTACCTTAATCCTCTGGTGTTCTTTGCACAGATTTCCTTTAACACATAATCCAATATGTCTTCTCAGTGGTGAAGACTTACTCTGGCAATGCGGGAGGTGCCATATGTCACTTCCCCTTCACTTTCCGTGGGAGATCGTACACCACCTGCATCACTGAAGGCGTAAACAACAGCATACCCTGGTGTGCAACCACAGCCAACTACGACACAGACGGGATATACGGCGGCTGCCCAACTGAACGTAAGCATGACAAAAATGACAAGCCTGAAGTTATAAATTATGTTTATGAGCTTGTGAAGGAAAACTGGAACTCATCCAATGACGCTTTCAACTGTAATCCTCACAGTCTTGTTCACATTTGACGGGAATGCGAATGGAGCCCGCTGTGTCTACCCCTTCATTTTCCAGGGTAGGATGTATAAAAGCTGCACCACCGACGGTCGCATCGACGGAAAACGCTGGTGTGCCACCACTAGCAACTATGACACAGACGGGATATACAGGTGCTGGTCATAAAATTAGAATATTGTGATAAAGTTCATTATTTTCCATAATGTCATGATAAAAATTAAATTGTCATATATTTTAGATTCATTGCACACCAACTGAAATATTTCAGGTCTTTTATTGTTTTAATTTTGATGATTTTGGCAAACAGCTCATGAAAACCCAAAATCCCTGTCTCAAAAAATTAGAATATTATGAAAAGGTTCTCTGAACGAGCAATAAAAATAATCATCTGAATCAACAAAGTAACTCTAAACACCTGAAAAAGATTCCTGAGGCCTTTAAAAACTCCCAGCCTGGTTCATTACTCAAAACCGCAATCATGGGTCAGACTGCTGACCTGACTGCTGTCCAGAAGGCCATCACTGACATCCTCAAGCAAGAGGGTGAGAAACAGAAAGAAATTTCTGAACGAATCGGCTGTTTGCAGAGTGTTATATCAAGGCACCTCAGTGGGAAGTCAGTAGGAAGGAAAAAGTGTGGCAGAAAACGCTGCACAACGAGAAGAGGTGACCGGACCCTGAGGAAGATTGTGGAGAAGGGCCGATTCCAGACCAAATTAAATTTTCATCTCCATAAAACTTTTCAGCAGATGGAAGCATGAAGTGCTCCAAAATCTTCTGATAGCTGCTGCATTGATCCTGCCCTTGATAAAACACAGTGGACCAACACCAGCAGCTGACATGGCACCCAGACCATCACTGACTGTGGGTACTTGACACTGGACTTCTGGCATTTTGGCATTTCCTTCTCCCCAGTCTTCCTCCAGAGTCTGGCACTTTGATTTCCAAATGACATGCAAAGTTTGCTTTCATCCGAAAAAAGTACTTTGGACCACTGAACAACAGTGGTCCAAAGTGCTGCTTCTCTGTAGCCCAGGTCAGGCGCTTCTGCCGCTGTTTCTGGTTCAAAAGTGGCTTGACCTTTGACCTGGGGAATGCGGCACCTGTAGCCCATTTCCTGCACACGCCTGTGCACAGTGGCTCTGGATGTTTCTACTCCAGACTCAGTCCACTGCTTCCCCCAAGGTCTGGAATCGGCCCTTCTCCACAATCTTCCTCAGGGTCCGGTCACCTCTTCTCGTTGTGCAGCGTTTTCTGCCACACTTTTTCCTTCCTACTGACTTCCCACTGAGGTGCCTTGATATAACACTCTGCAAACAGCCGATTCGTTCAGAAATTTCTTTCCGTTTCTCACCCTCTTGCTTGAGGATGTCAGTGATGGCCTTCTGGACAGCAGTCAGGTCAGCAATCTGACCCATGATTGCGGTTTTGAGTAATGAACCAGGCTGGGAGTTTTTAAAGGCCTCAGGAATCTTTTTCAGGTGTTTAGAGTTACTTTGTTGATTCAGATGATTATTTTTATTGCTCGTTCAGAGAACCTTTTCATAATATTCTAATTTTTTGAGACAGGGATTTTGGGTTTTCAAGAGCTGTTTGCCAAAATCATCAAAATTAAAACAATAAAAGACCTGATATATTTCAGTTGGTGTGCAATGAATCTAAAATATATGACAATTTAATTTTTATCATGACATTATGGAAAATAATGAACTTTATCACAATATTCTAATTTTATGACCAGCACCTGTATGGCTTCTGTCCCAAACGTGGTGGGTAACAGAAAACACAAGGTGTGAAAGTCCTGCCACAGTGGCTTGTTGCTTTGTTTAACCACAGTTATTTTGTCTCTTTTTGTCCAGACACTGCTGTAATTGGAGGAACCTCGGAGGGAGATGCCTGCCACTTTCCTTTTGTGTTCCAAGGCAGGGAATACCACTCATGTACTAGTGACGGGACGACAGACGGCAAATTGTGGTGTGCCACCACTGACAGCTATGATAGACACGATAAATTTGGCTTCTGTCCCAACCGAGGTGGGTAACAGAAAACACAAGGTGTGAAAGTCCTGCCACAGTGGCTTGTTGCTTTGTTTAACCACAGTTATTTTGTCTCTTTTTGTCCAGACACTACCGTAATTGTGACAAGCTTAAATGGAGATCCCTGCCACTTTCCTTTTGTATTTCGGGGGACGCCATACAACCAATGTACGAATGACGGGAGGACAGACTTCAGATTGTGGTGTGCCACCACTGGCAACTATGATAGAGACCAGAGAGGGGGTTTATGTCCTGACCTGGGTGAGCGACACGAATGCAAGAATTTGTTCTGCATTTATCATTTTATGAGATGGTAAAATTTCTAACTGGCTATCTTCCAGGTTATAGCCTGTTCCTGGTGGCTGCCCACGAGTTCGGACATTCCCTGGGTTTGGCTCACTCCAACATTAGAGGAGCTCTCATGTACCCTCAGTACAGCTATGTGGAGGATTTCTCCCTGGATCAGGACGACATTAATGGTATTCAGTTTCTCTACGGTGAGCGGACAACTCAGTACTCTTTCACAATAAATCTCGTCAAACTCATGAAAACTTTGCCTTAAAGAACATTCCCATATTTTGCAGGAAATAAAACAGGCCCTGGTCCTACTCTCAACGCCACAGTAATACCTAATCCGACTAGTTCATCTGTTGTGACAGTGTCACCAATTGTAGATCCCACCAAAGACCCCTGCAAGATGCTCAAGTTTGACACCATCACTGTGATTCAGAAACATCTGCATTTCTTCAAAGATGGGTAAGCAAATAGCTAGTTCTACTCATGTTCTAGAAACATAACCTATTGAGGTGCTAATCTTGCATTTCTGGTTGACAGGTATTTCTGGAAGGTATCAAGCAAGACAGACAGAGGTCGAACAGGACCATTTTCCATTTCTCAGAGTTGGCCAGCTCTACCTGCTGTCATTGACTCTGCCTTTGAGGATGTTCAGACCACAAAATTATACTTCTTTTCAGGTAAGGAGTGTTCTTTCAAGAGCTTATCAGAGCACTGAAATGTTAGACAAAGAGTTTTAATCATATTTTATTGTTACATTAGGAAGAAGGTTCTGGGTGTACACAGGAAGCAGTGTGCTAGGTCCCCACAGTATTGAGAAGCTTGGTTTGCCCCCAAGTGTACAGAAGGTGGAGGGAGCGCTGTATAGAGGGAAGAGCAAAGTGCTTCTCTTCAGTGGAGAAAACTTTTGGAGGCGAGTAGAAATTGCCCCCCTTTTTAAGACAAAAGATCTATAAATTAACCCATCTTGTTAAAGGACATACAGTAGATCTCAATCTATCTCTGATCCCTACAGGTTTGATCTCAAGACCCAAATGATTGACAAAGGATACCCCAAATATACCGAAGCCAGCTTTGGAGGTGTTCCTAATGATGCTCATGATGTGTTTCAGCACAAAGGTAAACATGCCTTCTACAACTAAGCTCGGGAACACAAATGCACAAACATCAACAAAACATGGCATACATTGTGGTGGTTGTAACATCAACGTTTCTCTTTCAGGCAACATTTATTTCTGCAGAGATCTTTTCTACTGGCGCCTGAATTCTGGCAGGCAGGTGGACCACACCGGCAATGTGAAATATGATCTTCTGAAATGCCCCAAATAATCAAGAAATAACAACTGAGATACATGCACAGATGGGCAGTGAGGCTGGAGCAACCAAATGTTTCTTTGTGCAGGTGTCTGAAAGAATGTGATGCAGTGTTTGTTCATCATGCCTTTTGTATGATGTATGTGCTTTATGCAATGTGAACGACTAACTTCTGTTGAATTTGGCTGATTATTACTCATACAGCATTGGACTGAATGCAAGTCAAAGGCCCAGAAGGCAAACAACCATCATTTGCACTCAGTCTAACATGCTGTGAACTGATGACCATAGTGGCCTATAATTTGAGACCCATACAAGTAAATTCAAGACATGCTTTCAGGATAAAAAAAATTTAATGTCTGTCTGGTTCAGATCCTTGTCAGTATTCAAATATTTTTTTTGGAATTTATAAAAATATCTAAAATTATTATTTTATGCCATGAGTCTATTTGTTTTGTGTGGTTTTATGGGTTTTTCTGAAAATGGTTTCAAAGCCATAAACTGCACTGGAAGACATTCTGTGTCTCCTTAATTAAAATTATTTATAAAACTAATAATTTTGTACAAATATTCCAGCTTTCAATTCAATAAAAATTATGTGAGAACATTCTTCCTTTGTCAGCGTCTTTATCATTTGCAAATACTTTAAGTATGGTGGTGGAAGCATCATGTTGTGGAAATTGGTGGAGTTCATAAAACAAGAACATTCCATTGAAACAATGAAGCAAGATATTATTTAGAAAAACTTAGACAAAATGAAGATGGTCAGTGAGAAGCAGATGAATGTATACAAATATACATTCGTATACACTCGTGAGGTTAGAGGAGAATGGCAGACTAGTCAGAATGACAGAAAGATAAATAATTAAGCAAGTAATCTTGATGTACATTTGTAAACACACAACACACTGAATCTTGAAGTAGATTGGCTACAGCCAACTGTCACACCAAGCACTCGTGTCAAGTAGGAACAGGAAAGTGAGACAACAATTCACACAGACTCACCAAAATTAGACAGCGACAAATTGGAAATGAATCTCAATTTCAGCTGCAACTCTCAGACAATAGACTCAGAATATTAAAATAGCTTGAATCCATACTGCCTTGTGTGGATATTGTGGAAGGGAAAAGCTAAATCTTCCACACACTAACATAAATTTTGTCTGACCCTTACTGGTTAAAATATTGCACTTTCCTGTGCCTTATTATAAGATTCTGTCCTTCAGATTTCATTTGCGTGAATGCGTGTTCAGCATCTTGCTTTTCCCTCTTTGTGGCGACATCAAAACTATGATTGATACTGAGCTGGCAGGAGGGAGTAAACAGATGGCTCTTTTTGTCTTCATAGACACAGACTCCCAAAACCAGATTCAGTTAAGCTGTGCAGGAAACTAAAGACCTGTTACAGAAATCTGTGTCGCAATGTCATTAACACCTGTCATGAACATAAAGACATCTTTTCTTGATATAGACTGAAAAATGTAAAATCTGTTTTGTTTTGTTTTTTTCAATCAGCTGAAAAGTGCATAAGAAACATGATTACTATTCATTCTTTACTACAAATATAACAGAGTTCCACCGATCAACTATATTAAATGGCATAATGAGGATTATGGTGAAAAACTCAAAAAAATCTCTTAAAATCCCTTATAGTCCAATTAGCTTTCCGAGAAAGGAATGGAAGGTCGTTGTACAAAAAACATTTACCAAAAGACTATTTAACATGGGTTTCCAGAAATTATAAAAAATAAAAATTAGATAGATAGATAGATAGATAGATAGATAGATAGATAGATAGATAGATAGATAGATAGATAGATAGATAGATAGATAGATAGATAGATAGATAGATAGATAGATAGATAGATAGATAGATATTTTTACTGCAAACTGACAGATTTATAACTTTCTATATCAGGCTTCTTTAGAGTGAAGCTTTAAATACTCTGATGAAATTTTTAATCTGATCAGAGAAATGCAACAAAGGAATTTGATAAACACATATTTGTATTTTATTCAATAAATTGTACAAACTACAAGGCATTTCTAGAAATAACAACTGAAATTCAAACATTGAAATTATGTGACCCCCTCATTGTTTATGTGACCAAACAAAGTGTGGTCGCATTTCTTTGGTTAAATTCTGATTTTAGTTTTGGATTTTACCCTGTTTTGAAATGTTTGGGGCAATGTCACGCAGTAGCAAAATGCACCACTAGATGACAGATGTGGGAAATGACGGGACGGACGGTGCAACAGTTCTGTGTGGAAAAATCTTCCCTCCATTCGGATGAGAGCTACCAGCACAGCATCACCTTCTCCTCTGGCTCACTCGTTTCTCCTGTTAAAACAGGTTATTTGGATCTGCCCGCCTGTCCCTCCACCTGGGACCTGCAATTACAGCGAAGAACAGACAGGGGCGGCTCAAGCCTCCATGGGGCCCTAATCAGTCTTTTGATGTCTGCCTCAGAGGCCACATTTTGAAAGGAAGTTGGACTCTACCTATTAAAGTTTTAGGTGCTCAGCATCATGGATGTAGCTTTGACTTGTTCACGACTGAATTCACCGTTTCTTTTTGGCCAAATATCTCACGGCAAAATTAAACTGACGACGACCTACCAAGCCGAGTGTGTTTACAGAGGAAAGGGCAGCCGCATTCAAACACAAAACCACTATCAGAAGATAGTTACTTTCTATCAGAAGATAGAAAGTAACTATCTACTTTCTTTACTTAAAGGTGGAAAAGATTAAAAATACCCACTATCTGCCATTTAGATTGTTACTTTCTTTCCTTAAAGGTGGAAAAGGTTAAAAATACCCACTATCTGTCTTTTAGATAGTTACTTCCTTTCGTTAAAGGTGGAAAAAGATTAAAAATACCCACTATATGACTTTTAGATAGTTACTTTCTTTCATTAAATGTGGAAAAAGATTAAAAATACCCACTATCTACTCCTTAGATAGTTAAGTTTTTCTCACCAGCAGTCGGAGCCTGTCCCAGCAGATATGAAAAAAACAAACAAACAAAAAAACAAAAACAATTGAAACAGTCCTCACCCAATAAATTTATTGAGGTTCTTATGGATCCGGTAGGTCGGCAGTCGCAGGGACGAGACCTCCAGCTTCCCTCGTTCAATTTGGAGGTGAGCTGAAGACAAAATCCTCAGATTGGCCAATGCATTCGATCTCTCGTCGCCCTTGACCTCTCCACCTCGCCGGATCCTGTTCGTGACTGCAAATTGTTGTGGAAATTTTCCTTTAACAAAGAGTGAGGCAAAACTGTTTCAAGAACCAGACAAAGAATATATTCTTAATCAGTATTTATTCGAAGGCTCAACAGTGTTCAAACGTTCACTGAACGCAGTCAGGAGAAAGAGTCCCGAGCAGAACACAGCTTACAGTTTTATAGGTAGAGGTTCATTCAGATCGCATAGTTCGGTAATCTACTTGCTTGCAGGACAGACAGCAGACTGGACAACAGACACATGTGTATTCTTCACTAGGAGCCAGGAGATATAAAGGAACAATTCAATGACTTCATTGTATTGCTAAGGCCAATGACGCCATTGTCATGTTAAGCTCAGAAAACCTGCTTCAGAAGGATCTTAATGATTAAGCTAATCATAGTAACCTTAAATTTTCCCACTACAAGCTCCACCAACCCCACGGACGGGAGATGGTCGGACCAGTCCTTCTGCAAAAACAGGAGTCTGATGGCGACCCCAAGGCGTCTGAAGGCCAAGTATGGTTCTGCCACAATCTCCACGTAGTCCTTAATTGTAGATATCAACTCATTCCGATGTGCAAGGTCCATGTTGTAGATTATATTTCTTTTTCCTATTTTAAGTTCCTCATCGCAGTTACTTTTGGTCGGGTTCTTGATATGCTGTGAAGGTGGTGAGGCAGACTCAGCGGACCCAGGTTTTAGGGAATGAAATGATTAATTTAATAGTGATGGACTATCTGAATCCAGGGTTCAAGGCTTGTACCAAGTAAAAAGGGGGCGTGTCCGATGAAGCCCCGCTCCAAGGCTTGTGTCATCTTATTGAGAACCACGTGACTGGCAACAAACAATGCCTCGCATTACCTGGATCACGGGACTGCTTCGTTTTGCGTTTCGGTTTTCAAAGTAAAAGCATGATGAGCCATGCTGCGTCATGGGTTGTTGACCATTTGGTCGTGCATCAGAGGAGGATATTTGTCTTCAGTGGCCAAAATAAAATGAACATTAACCAACATATCTGATGTGTATTGATGATGGTTCCAACATAATATTTGTTGGAACTGATTTTCTTAATTGTAGATTATGGTGTTTTTTATGACTTAGACTTTAGAAAGTTTCACTATTATTTGTAGTCTGATTAGCAAAGATATGTCAGTTTTGCACAGCAGAAACAGATTAAATCATGTTGCAGAACTAAAATTCAACATGTAGCCAAATAAGGGATCAGAGCCAATTAGAAATCCAATAAAAAGCAAACGCCCCAACAGGCACTGCACTCTCAAGACACTAAAACATCAAATGTCTTTATTGTCAAATCTGTCTATGACATAAAAGAAAACTCAACACAACCACTGACGATCAACATAAACCAGGATTAGACAAATCATTTTAATAATTAAAACAGATGACAATCAAATATGGTTTCATTGATTCTCCTGTTACTAAACATAAGCTTGATAAAAACTGTGACAATATTGCATTTAGTAATTTTTGGAAGTATAATCCGCCTGAATGATAAGGCTGTTAAAAAACTAATGACAGACTTGACGGCAGACTAGATGCGACAAGACAAGGACCCAACAAGGAACACAGGTGGGTTTAAAAACACAGGAAGATAATCAGGAGAAGCAACGGACAGCTGGGGACGATCAAATAGTAGATGGGACAACAAGGAGACTCAACAGAACACAAAATGCTAAATAAACACACAAAAAACCCAAATGACTACGATGCCCATCTTATCCCCTAATCTTAATATTTATCAGCAAAGGTTTAAAAATCAGCCTTCGTCCTCTTCTGCTCTACAGTGAGAGGTTTGACTGACAGACCGACCCAACAGGTCAGGTCTCCACATTTACAGTTAACGATATTCACCGCACTGTTTCAACTCACTGGCTTTCTTGCTATATTCAGCGACATTTCAGACCAAAACAAATTATATCAGCTAAAATCTAAATCATCAGGTCGAGCTTCTTAAAGATCAGTAACCAGGGATCGGCCAGAAAACTGCAATCAGTGCAGCCCTACACACATATTCATGACATTCTTTGATTAAATAAATTTCTCTTAAGCGTTACTCCAATAGCTAAAAATTTTATTTATACCAGGTGAGTCTTTCTCCCCTGAGAATGTGGACCAGTACCGGTACTGGACTGATTCTGAGCGTTCAAATAATTTTAACAGAAGTTTCACATAACTTAGAAGTTGATGTAACACTTTTAGCCACAATCACAATCATTTTGTTTTAGCCACAAAAGGATTCTGCTCAGCAGCAAACAACATATCCCCATCTACAGCATAGAGCAGCTCATCGATGCAGCAGCTGTGTAGCCTGAAGTAAAAACCTTTTGCTACATAATGTCAAACATCGAGAAATTTTAATTATTGTTACCAAAGGTTATCAAACACGGCGTTTTGAAGCCAAAAATACCTCAGAAATATACAGAGCCAACCATAAGAATCAACTCATTTAAAGTTTAAACTCAGTGTCACACAAAGACAAAGAGCCTAGCATAAATGTTTGGCTGCTGAACTGGACCGTTCCAGGTCGCTATCAAGCTAGAAGCTTTACTAATCTTTTACATTACATTACATTCCCAAGGCACATTAAAACAAACCTTTATCTTGGCTTTTTTCTGATCTTTTTGTTTTTTCCCTCCTTGAAGGATAACTCCTTTTTTGAGATATCGTTTTGCTTTTTCTGACCGGAGCTTTGGATGTTTGGATGCGCTCTGCTCATTGCACAGCAGCTCATGTTACTGGTGAAGTGTGCGGTACCTTCCACGGCCACCAGGGGGCCCCAGAGCTTTTTATTTTTTTATTCATAAAATAATGTTTTCTACATACATTATCAAATGTATATTTTTGTAAAAACAAATCTCTTCATATTGAAATTTGTGTCTTTGATATCATAATGACATAGAATCAGCTCAACTGAGGGGTGGCCCTAAACGGCTGCTTGGTTTGCTTTTGCCTTGGGTCGGCCCTGTCTACCACCATGCATCTTACATATCCATCTTGCATCACCCACAATAGTGATGCTCTTATTTTTATCTGTCACGTTCATAGTTCAACACACAAATTGTTTTTTAATAAGATAAATGTTATTGAAATATATGGGAAGAAACTTGCATGAGAAAGACACTTTTGACTGAAGGCACATCACCAAAACATGTGAGGTAAAATATGCTGTGAAATAACAAGTGTGCGTCATTATTTATGATCTGGGTAATTTCTGAGTGAAGTTAGTGGACTATAGCATCAACAGCTACAGTGAGGAGATAGATAGTTCTCAAAAATCAGACCAAACACACACTGATGTAGGGAAACTGTGAGAAAAAACTTAATAATAATGTTTGTTTCATTTGGTAGCTGTTTTATTCCCTTTTTTAAATCTCTTACTTATTGTCTATTTAATGAAACTGAGTAAAGTTTCCATCACTATTGCTATTAATCAAACAAAAGTAAAGACACTCAAGAGACTGAGTACACAAAGCATCAGAACACAGTTTTCTTATTCTGCTTTATCCTTGACCTAATTTTGCAATCCAGCTTCTAAAACAGAGGAAGCAGAACGCTATAGAAAAATGTGGAAGCAGATATTTGTTACACACAATTATGTAAACAATCTATGCAAGTTGATTTGATCATCTAATCAACTATACATGGGTTACTTTTTTTACATATCTGTCTCAGAGTAAGAAGCAAAATCTTAATAAGGAGCGTTTTCTTAGCAGTGCTATACAAAGAAGTAAAACATGTTTGATGTGCAGGAGATAAATAGTCACACTTTACATGGAAAAAGTTTAAAAAGAAAGAAAAACATCAACTTATTATCCACTCATTAGTTAGTAGGTATGAAATAAATGTGGATGAGTAACACTTTGACGGGGTCTGAATATAACTGACATGACACTGTCATAAACACCTGTCATGAACATGAGTAATTCATGTCTATGGGCCCCACAAGATGATAGATTTCTTCTTTACCAAGAAGACCAAGGCACTGTGCGCCTGTTTGTACACTGCTGCCTCTCACTGGTGGAGATGGTGTATTGCACTACTTTAGGATCAATTAATTTAAGAAATGTAAACAGTGTCAGAGCAATAACATCACCACGTAAAGCTAATTTTTAAAGTTTAATCGGTAATACTTTTCTAACAAATTTATGTCAGATCATGATTTCTGGGTAAATGTCAAGTTGTCATAACAAAGACATTTTGAATAATGTCAACTTTGTATTAAAAGTGTCATAATTTACCGAATTACACTTTATGACAGTCATAAATATTCATGAAGACTTATTCATGTTTACGACAAGTGTTTACGACAGTATCATGTCAGTATTATTCACACCCCGTCAAATAAAGTGTTACCTGTGGATGTTTTAGAAATTTCCCCAGCCTGTAAATTTCTGCACAGAACTGATGTTACAGTAGGCGGGAGCGAGGGTTTGATGACTAAGACTCTACTCTGTATAAATACAACATCTACAACCCCAACCAGCAGCAGAGTTCAGACAGGCAGCAACAGGACCAACTTCCAAAACACAGAAGACATCACTGTAGTGGAAACTTTGCCGATCTTCTGAGATATTTTTCTTCTTTTGACTTTGGTTCACACTTGATTATCTGTCTTTGAAGTTAGTTTTAGCATTTTTGTTGCATTTTGTGCCGCAGCAGAGCTCGCCATGAGGTGCTGTGCGTTAGTGGTGTGTTTACTTTTGGGAATAGGCATGCAGAACGGATGGAGCCGTCCTGTCAAGTCGGTCCTTGTCACCTCCCCAGGGAACATCGTCAAAAATGTGGCAGATGTGGAGCTGGCACAAGTGAGTAGCAGATGGCAGTGTTGTGGTCAAGATCACCTAACACGAGACCAAGTCAAGACCAAGACCGAGGGATGTCAAGACTGGGTCAAGATCAAAACCAGCCCCCCGCGCTACATGACACTATAAAATGTGAAATATGAGCAAAATTGCTTCTCAAATTGATCTGAAAGATCCATATTTCCATCAAAACACCTAGATATTAAATACTTCATGGATTTTACCAACATCAAATGGAGAACAAACTCTTTGTTCTACTTTGCTTCCATCTCTGTGCTACAAATCTGCAATGGTCTCGTGCCATCCCTAAAAATATAACGCCCAAACATTTTCTGTGCTCCATCTATGGATTACAAATAGCCGTCTGGTTGAAAGATGTATGTGGGGCGGGGAAGGAAGGAAAGTATGTGAGGTGATGGAGCGTAGAAAACATACCCTCGCTCTAGTTGTCCCCACCGTCTGTGAAAGCAAAGTGCTGCTGAGTTAGCTGTGGCCATCGGATTTCTTATTAGTTGTGCAGCGCTGTTCTATTACTGACAATTAGACAGACATATTCTACTGCTCAGAGAAAACCACTGCTCTCAGAGCGCCACGTGCAAGTGAAGAGTGGGGAGTGGAGGGAGAGCAACAGAAACACATCATTGCTTGGATTTTAATCGGTGCGTTTTGCGTCAACTGAAAACAAAGATGTTAACAAATAAGCTGGACACTATGCTGTACGTTTAGTGATATTTTCACAGTTGCAGTCTTGATGTCTTGAAATAAAATCCCGAGTCCTCAGGGCCCAAGACCAAGACAAGACTGAGACCATCAAAAAATGGTCGTGAAACCAAGACCGATCTCAAGAGTTACAACACTGGCAGAAGGTTTATTCTTCTTTTCTTAGTCTGAGACTCCCAGACTAAGAATGGAGTTTTAAGAAAGTTGTTTGGGGGAAACAAATTACCTGAATAGAGACTGATATCACAATGTTAATGGAAATATTTACTCTCTAAATTAAAGCTACAGAGGTCTTTTATGAAAACAATTTATAAATGTGTGACATTACACAAATTGAGAATGGGAGTGTTTGGCTGAGCTCTGGTGTGTTTTGTCTTGTTTGACAGAGTTATCTGAAAAAGTTTGGTTACATGGTGACGGAGCAGCACGGTGGCTTCAAGTCCAAGGTGTCCATAGCAAAGGCTCTGAAGATGATGCAGAGACAGATGGGTCTGAAGGAGACTGGAAAACTGGACAAGCCGACACTGAATGCCATGAAGCGACCTCGCTGTGGTGTTCCTGATGTGACCAATTACAACGTATATGGCGGGGTATACAAATGGAACCATAACGATATTACATACAGGTGAGTGGAAGGAAGAAATACTCTGTGTCATTACGTTAATGATTACAGAGTGGGATTGTTTATTCTACCAAATATGTTCTAGTAATATAAAAAAAAACCTTTGCTTGTTAATAAATCGACTACTGTAACTCCCTGTTCATCGGAGTCCACCAAAAACACCTTCAGAGGCTTCAGTACATTCAAAACAGTGCTGCCAGGATCCTAGTGAGAGCTCGTAAATTTGATCACATCACACCAACTCTTTACAAGCTTCACTGGCTTCCTGTAACTTATAGGATTCAGTATAAAATTGCACTTATCACCCATCACTGTCTACATGGAACCTCACCGGATTACCTGAAGGACCTCCTTACTTCACACTCAACTTCTAGACCCCTACGATCCCAATGCAGCAATCTTCTCCACCTTCCTCGATCAAGACTAAGTACTATGGGTGATCGAGCATTTGCTGTGGCTGCTCCTCGTCTTTGGAACTCTCTCCTGGACTATTTGAGAGCCCCGCAATCATTGTCCGATTTTAAAACTGGCTTGAAAACTTTCCTCTTTAAAAAGTCTTCTCCACTTTAATTTGACAGTCTTTTTTTTAATTGTTTTTGATTGTTGATTTTATGGTTTTAGATGAACCATGTAGCACTTTGAGATTTTGAAAAGTGCATTATAAATTAAATTTATTATTCTAAATTGGTTTTTAAGGCAGCGTTTCAGTTTTTTTTTTTAAATAGCACTTTATACAAAAAACAAATCATAGATGTTCAGATGGCATTGGTTAATGCTATGGCATGCAAAGGGAAGTTTAAATAATGATAACTTAAATTGTTGGAAAACATGCAAATCAAGAGAAAAATAAAAACTGACATACTACCCTGTGCCTTGTGCGATTTCACCATAAATGTTTTTGCCTTGGTAGGTTACATCTTTAATAAAAACCATTTCACAGCCTAAAATCAGAAGCAAATTATATCATGACATGTTGTGCTACACACACAACTATAGTTTCAGAAAACTCTCTCTTGTAGCTTGTGGTGGAAAATTACTATAAGTTAAAATCTGTTATATGAAATGCTTTCTTTCTTTCTTCTTTGGTGTAAAGAAAATGGATGGATGGATGGATGGATGGATGGATGGATGGATGGATGGATGGATGGATGGATGGATGGATGGATGGATGGAATGCTTGTGAACTCTCACCAAAATAACTATTTGGGTTACATACAAGGTTGCAAGTTGTATCCCACAGCTGCATGAGAACCAGACTGTCTCACCCATTTGTTTTGAATTCCTTATCCTTGATATAAAACTCATGTGTTGACTCTGCCTGGGAGAGCTTTCCATCCAGAACTGCTTCATTAATGATTGTCCCACAAACTCTCTGTATTGTGCACAATATATGAATAAACCTGATTGAGTGATTTCACCTGAACAGTGTTAGGTAATAATTTTTTTCATGACAATTTGGTGCCGTGACCCGGATCCCTTGACTGGACATCCGAGGACATTGACAAACAGCGTTTTGGTACCGACCTGGACTAAAAGTGTTGATTAGTTTCCATCAGACTAGATCTGATAGTCATTTTGAGTTCACTGTGTCTTCAGGATCCTGAACTATTCTCCCGACATGGACAGCAATGTGACTGATGATGTCTTTGCAAGAGCATTCAGGGTGTGGAGTGATGTCACTCCTCTGACGTTTACCCGCCTTTTTCAAGGCGAAGCAGACATCATGATCTCCTTTGGAACAGGTGGTATGTGCTCTTTTTTACATTTCTAAGTCAAACATTTGCACTCTAACAAATTAAGAAGCTGAATTCTAAAAATCAAACATTGATGAGCTGCTTCATGTTCTTTTTAGACCACGGGGATCGATACCCCTTTGATGGTAAGCATGGCCTTCTAGCTCACGCCTTTCGTCCAGGTGTGGGCATTGACGGGGACGCCCACTTTGACGATGATGAATACTGGACTCTGGGAAAAGGAAACGGTAACTACACCTCAGAAATCACGTGCTTCTACATTCTTCATCTGTTGTTCTTTGCACAGATTTCCTTTAACACACAATCCAATATGTCTTCTCAGTGGTGAAGACGTACGCTGGCAATGCGGGAGGTGCCATATGTCACTTCCCCTTCACTTTCCGTGGGAGATCGTACACCACCTGCATCACTGAAGGCGTAAACAACAGCATACCCTGGTGTGCAACCACAGCCAACTACGACACAGACGGGATATACGGCGGCTGCCCAACTGAACGTAAGCATGACAAAAATGACAAGCCTGAAGTTATAAATTATGTTTATGAGCTTGTGAAGGAAAACTGGAACTCATCCAATGACGCTTTCAACTGTAATCCTCACAGTCTTGTTCACATTTGACGGGAATGCGAATGGAGCCCGCTGTGTCTACCCCTTCATTTTCCAGGGTAGGATGTATAATAGCTGCACCACCGACGGTCGCATCGACGGAAAACGCTGGTGTGCCACCACTAGCAACTATGACACAGACGGGATATATGGCTTCTGTCCCAAACGTGGTGGGTAACAGAAAACACAAGGTGTGAAAGTCCTGCCACAGTGGCTTGTTGCTTTGTTTAACCACAGTTATTTTGTCTGTTTGTCCAGACACTGCTGTAATTGGAGGAACCTCGGATGGAGATGCCTGCCACTTTCCTTTTGTGTTCCAAGGCAGGGAATACCACTCATGTACTAGTGACGGGACGACAGACGGCAAATTGTGGTGTGCCACCACTGACAGCTATGATAGACACCAGAAATTTGGCTTCTGTCCCAACCGAGGTAGGTAACAGAAAACACAAGGTGTGAAAGTCCTCCCACAGTGGCTTGTTGCTTTGTTTAACCACAGTTATTTTGTCTCTTTTTGTCCAGACACTACCGTAATTGTGACAAGCTTAAATGGAGATCCCTGCCACTTTCCTTTTGTATTTCGGGGGACGCTATACAACCAATGTACGAATGACGGGAGGACAGACTTCAGATTGTGGTGTGCCACCACTGGCAACTATGATAGAGACCAGAGAGGGGGTTTATGTCCTGACCTGGGTGAGCGACACTAATGCAAGAATTTGTTCTGCATTTATCATTTTATGAGATGGTAAAATTTCTAACTGGCTATCTTCCAGGTTATAGCCTGTTCCTGGTGGCTGCCCACGAGTTCGGACACTCCCTAGGTTTGGATCACTCCAACATTAGAGGAGCTCTCATGTACCCCTTTATAGACTATGTGGAGGATTTCTCCCTGGATCAGGACGACATTAATGGTATTCAGTTCCTCTACGGTGAGAGGACAACTCAGTACTCTTTCACAATAAATCTCATCAAACTCATGAAAACTTTGCTTTAAAGAACATTTCCATATTTTGCAGGAAATAAAACAGGCACTGGTCCTACTCTCAACGCCACAGTAATACCTAATCCGATTAGTTCATCTGTTGTGACAGTGTCACCAATTGTAGATCCCACCAAAGACCCCTGCAAGATGTTCAAGTTTGACACCATCACTGTGATTCAGAAACATCTGCATTTCTTCAAAGATGGGTAAGCAAATAGCTAGTTCTACTTATGTTCTAGAAACATAACCTATTGAGGTGCTAATCTTGCATTTCTGGTTGACAGGCATTTCTGGAAGGTATCAAGCAAGACAGACAGAGGTCGAACAGGACCATTTTCCATTTCTCAGAGTTGGCCAGCTCTACCTACTGTCATTGACTCTGCCTTTGAGGATGTTCAGACCACAAAAATATACTTCTTTTCAGGTAAGGAGTGTTCCTTCAAGAGCTTGTCAGAGCACTGAAATGTTAGACAAAGAGTTTTAATCATATTTTATTGTTACATTAGGAAGAAGGTTCTGGGTGTACACAGGAAGCAGTGTGCTAGGTCCCCACAGTATTGAGAAGCTTGGTTTGCCCCCAAATGTACAGAAGGTGGAGGGAGCGCTGTATAGAGGGAAGAGCAAAGTGCTTCTCTTCAGTGGAGAAAACTTTTGGAGGCGAGTAGAAATTGACCCCTTTTTTAGACAAAATCTGTAAATTAACCCATCTTGTTAAAGGACATACAGTAGATCTCAATCTATCTCTGATCCCTACAGGTTTGATCTCAAGACCCAAATGATTGACAAAGGATACCCCAAATATACTGAAGCCAGCTTTGGAGGTGTTCCTAATGATGCTCATGATGTGTTTCAGCACAAAGGTAAACATGCCTTCTACAACTAAGCTCGGGAACATAAATGCACAAACGTCAACAAAACATGGCATACATTGTGGTGGTTGTAACATCAACGTTTCTCTTTCAGGTAACATTTATTTCTGCAGAGATCTTTTCTACTGGCGCCTGAATTCTGCCAGGCAGGTGGACCACACCGGCAATGTGAAGTACGATCTTCTGAAATGCCCCAAATAATCAAGAAATAACAACTGAGATACAGGCAGATGGGCAGTGAGGCTGGAGCAACCAAATGTTTCTTTGTGCAGGTGTCTGAAAGAATGTGATGCAGTGTTTGTTCATCATGCCTTTTGTATGATGTATGTGCTTTATGCAATGTGAACGACTAACTTCTGTTGAATTTGGCTGATTATTACTCATACAGCATTGGACTGAATGCAAGTCAAAGGCCCAGAAGGCAAACAACCATCATTTGCACTCAGTCTAACATGCTGTGAACTGATGACCATCGTGGCCTATAATTTGAGACCCATACAAGTAAATTCAAGACAGGCTTTCAGGATAAAAAAAAATTTAATGTCTGTCTGGTTCAGACCCTTGTCAGTATTCAAATATTTTTTTTGGAATTCATAAAAATATCTAAAATTATTATTTTATGCCATGAGTCTATTTGTTTTGTGTGGTTTTATGAGTTTTTCTGAAAATGGTTTCAAAGCCATAAACTGCACTGGAAGACATTCAGTGTCTCCTTAATTAAAATTATTTATAAAACTAATAATTTTGTACAAATATTCCAGCTTTCAATTCAATAAAAATTATGTGAAAACATTCTTCCTTTGTCAGCGTCTTTATCATTTGCAAATACTTTAAGTATGGTGGTGGAAGCATCATGTTGTGGAAATTGGTGGAGTTCATAAAACAAGAACATTCCATGGAAAAAATGAAGCAAGACATTATTTAGAAAAACTTAGAAAGAAATTAGACAAAATGAAGATGGTCAGTGAGAAGCAGATGAATGTATATGAATATACATTGGTGATGTTAGAGGAGAATGGCAGACTAGTCAGAATGACAGAAAGATAAATAATTAAGCAAGCAATTTGGAATTACATTTGTAAATGCACTGAATCTTAAAGTAGATTGGCTACAGCAAACTGTCACACCAAGCACTTGTGTCAAGTAGGAACAGGAAAGTGAGACAACAATTCACACAGACTCACCAAAATTAGACAGCGACAAATTGGAAATATGTTGCCTTGCCAAATGAGTCTCAATTTCAGCTGCAACAGTCAGACAATAGACTCAGAATATTAAAATAGCATGAATCCATATTGCCTTGTGTGGATATTGTGGAAGGGAAAAGCTAAATCTTCCACACACTAACATAAATTTTGTCTGACCCTTACTGGTTAAAATATTGCACTTTCCTGTGCCTTATTATAAGATTCTGTCCTTCAGATTTCATTTGCGTGAATGCGTGTTCAGCATCTTGCTTTTCCCTTTTTGTGGCGACATCAAAACTATGATTGATACTGAGCTGGCAGGAGGGAGTAAACAGATGGCTCTTTTTGTCTTCATAGACACAGACTCCCAAAACCAGATTCAGTCAAGCTGCGCAGGAAACTAATTACCTGTTACAGAAATCTGTGTCGCAATGTTAATGAATGTTTATTTTTTACATTTAAACCATGAGAGAGTTTCACTTCAGATTATAAATGCCCCTCAAAGGCAAAGAAGGAATGTTAATATTGCAGAAAACCAAAATGGCTTCATGAGCACGTGGTAATAAACACCAAGCTTGTATTTTGATACAAAAGAAAACATGAAAAAGTTTAAGAAAATGCAAATATTGCATAAGTCCATTCACCTTGTATTTCTATTATAAAAATATTGATTCAGTGAAAAATATTTCTATATGCTGCACAATATATTTCCTCTGTTCTTGCTTGAAGCTCCTTCTGCATTTAAGGCATGTAAGGCAATGCTATCTTTATTTTCAGGTTAAAAACTGACCATTTTTAAGACGATAATAAACTAGGCAGTTCCATAAACAAGCCCTCTTTTTAGCTCAGGTACTATTTTTATGAAGTTGTCTCTGTTTCAGGAGTGGTTTATTTTCCAAACTTTTCTACACTGGGGACTTCAGCTCTTTGAATCAGCTACAAATGGGGAACAATGACAACATAAGCAGCAACAACAGCTAACACATGGGTCAACATGATGCTTTTATCAATTCTAAAGCTATGCCAAACTATAAGAATGTTAATAGTAACAATATGCTTTACTTTAGTCATGTTTATTATTTAGGTTGATCTTTGCATCTTAGCACTCCAAAATTACAAAGTGGTGACCCAAAGTGGGGTCTCCATCCAGACTTTGGGTTCTACTGGCTTAACTCAAGTAAAGTACTAGTTGTTGCCCATTCCTGGATATGTCTGGTAGCTTGTGAAGCACTAACTCCACGCCTTGTGCAAGTCTTCTTCCATCCCACCCTTTTTTTTGCAATAAACTTCACATTATTATGCTTTGAGACAGCACGCTCTGTGCAGCCAGCTTCTTTAACAATAACTGAGTATGTTAAGGACTGCCGACTGGATAGATGTATTGCAAATTAGCTCAGGCTATAAATGTTACAGTTTTTGGTGTTATTTATACTCAACAATTGTCCCCATTCAAACAAGCAATACCCAAACAAAGCAGTCTGTACTCAAAATAAGTTTTCACCCGTCTTATATTGAACTTTTTTGAGAAACTGATACACGTCTGCCTTCATTCAATAAACCAGTAAATAAATTTACTTAGCAATGTTATTCTGATGTAGAGATGCACCTCTACATGAATCTTTAAACTTTTCTCCAGAAAATGGTCTCTGATTGATGACACATTCATGTGAAACTTCTAAGTTGCGAGTGACAGGGCTGAAATGATACCTGAAAAAAAGGTGTATATGGCAAATCAAATTCTTTCTCTTCTACTTTTTCCTCCTTTTACTGCTTTATTAAACAGATACTGAAAGATGCCAGGTAACGTAGGGTAAATAACACAAAAGCCTGTATTATTCATCATCATCAAATGTGCGCACGTCTCCCCCTAGTGTTTAAACACCACAATGACTTCTGAGTCTTAATGAAATTGCAGCTTAATTACATCAGCCTGTGTATTTTCTTGATATAGACTGAAAAATGTAAAATCTGTTTTGTTTTTTTCAATCAGCTGAAAAGTGCATAAGAAACATGATTACTATTCATTCGTTACTACAAATATAACAGAGTTCCACCGATCAACTATATTAAATGACATAATGAGGATTATGGTGAAAAACTCAATAAAAAAAATCTCTTAAAATCCCTTATAGTCCAATTAGCTTTCCAATACAGGAATGGAAGGTCGTTGTACAAAAACCATTTACCAAAAGACTATTTAACATGGGTTTCCAGAAATTATAAAAAATAAAAATTAGATAGATAGATAGATAGATAGATAGATAGATAGATAGATAGATAGATAGATAGATAGATAGATAGATAGATAGATAGATAGATAGATAGATATTTTTACTGCAAACTGATAGATTTATAACTTTCTATATCAGGCTTCTTTAGAGTGAAGCTTTAAATACTCTGATGAAATTTTTAATCTGATCAGAGAAATGCACCAAAGGAATTTGATGAACACATATTTGTATTTTATTCAATAAATTGTACAAACTACAAGGCATTTCTAGAAATAACGACTGGATTGGATTTTACCCTGTTTTGAAATATTTGGGGCAAGGTCACGCAGTAGCACAAATGCGCCACTAGATGACAGACGTGGGACATGACGGGACTGACGGTGCAACAGTTCTGTGTGGAAAAATCTTCCCTCCATTCGGATGAGAGCTACCAGCACAGCAACACCTTCTCCTCTGGCTCACTCGTTTCTCCTGTTAAAACAGGTTATTTGGATCTGCCCGCCTGTCCCTCCACCTGGGACCTGCAACAATTACAGCGAAGAACAGACAGGGGCGGCTCAAGCCTCCATGGGGCCCTAATCAGTCTTTTGATGTCTGCCTCAGAGGCCACATTTTGAAAGGAAGTTGGACTTTACCTATTAAAGTTTTAGGTGCTCAGCATCATGGATGTAGCTTTGACTTGTTCACGACTGAATTCACCGTTTCTTTTTGGCCAAATATCCCATGGCAAAATTAAATTGATGACGACCTACCAAGCCGAGTGTGTTTAAAGGGGAAAGGGCAGCCGTATTCAAACACAAAACCACTATCAGAAGATAGTTACTTTCTATCAGAAGATAGAAAGTAACTATCTACTTCCTTTACTTTCTCTCCTTAAAGGTGGAAAAATATTAAAAATATCCACTATCTGCCTTTTAGATAGTTACTTTCTTTCCGTAAAGGTGGAAAAGGTTAAAAATACCCGCTATCTGCCTTTTAGATAGTTACTTCCTTTCGTTAAAGGTGGAAAAAGATTAAAAATACCCACTATATGACTTTTAGATAGTTACTTTCTTTCATTAAATGTGGAAAAAGATTAAAAATACCCACTATCTACTCTTTAGATACTTAAGTTTTGCTCACCAGCAGTCGGAGCCTGTCCCAGCAGATATGAAAAAAACAAACAAAAAAAACAAACAATTGAAACAGTCCTCACCCAATAAATTTATTGAGGTTCTTATGGATCCGGTCGGTCGGCAGTCGCAGGGACGAGACCTCCAGCTCCCCTCGTTCAATTTGGAGGTGAGCTGAAGACAAACTCCTCAGATTGGCCAATGCATTCGATCTCTTGTCGCCCTTGACCTCTCCACCTCGCCGGATCCTGTTCGTGATGGCAAATTGTTGTGGAAATTTTCCTTTAACAAAGAGTGAGGCAAAACTGTTTCAAGAACCAGACAAAGAATATATTCTTAATCAGTATTTATTCGAAGGCTCAACAGTGTTCAAACGTTCACTGAACGCAGTCAGGAGAAAGAGTCCCGAGCAGAACACAGCTTACAGTTTTATAGGTAGAGGTTCATTCAGATCGCATAGTTTGGTAATCTACTTGGTTACAGGACAGACAGCAGACTGGACAACAGACACATGTCTTCTTCACTAGGAGCCAGGAGAGATAAAGGAACAATTCAATGACTTCATTGTATTGCTAAGGCCAATGACTCCATTGTCATATTAAGCTCAGAAAACCTGCTTCAGAAGGATCTTAATGATTCAGCTATCAACCCCACGGACGGGAGATGGTCGGACCAGTCCTTCTGCAAAAACAGGAGTCTGATGGCGACCCCAAGGCGTCTGAAGGCCAAGTATGGTTCTGCCACAATCTCCACGTAGTCCTTAATTGTAGATATCAACTCATTCCAATGTGCAAGGTCCATGTTGTAGATTATATTTCTTTTTCCTATTTTGCGTTCCTCACCGTAGTTATTTTTGGTCGGGTTCTTCTGTCATGATATGCAGTGAAGGTGGTGAGGCAGACTCAGCGGACCCAGGTTTTAGGGAATGAAATGATTAATTTAATAGTGATGGGCTAAATGAATCCAGGATTCGAGGTTTGTACCAAGTAAAAAGGGGGCGTGTCCGATGAAGCCCTGCTCCAAGGCTTGTGTCATCTTATTGAGAACCACGTGACTGGCAACAAACAATGCCTCGCATTACCTGGATCACGGGACTGCTTCATTTTGCGTTTCGGTTTTCAAAGTAAAAGTGTGATGAGCCATGCTGCGTCATGGGTTGTTGACCATTTGGTCGTGCATCAGAGGAGGATATTTGTCTTCAGTGGCCAAAATAAAATGAACATTAACCAACATATCTGATGTGTATTGATGATGGCTCCCATCAAAATGTAATGTTTGTTACTGATTTTCTTAATTGTAGATTATGGTGTTTTTTATGACTTAGACTTAGACTCTAGAAAGTTTCACTATTATTTGTAGTCTGATTAGCAAAGATATGTCAGTTTTGCACAGCAGAAACAGATTAAATCCTGTTGCAGAACTAAAATTCAACATGTAGCCAAATATAAGGGATCAGAGCCAATTAGAAATCCAAGAAAAAGCAAACGGCCCAACAGGCACTGCACTTTCAAGACACTAAAACATCAAATGTCTTTATTGTCAAATCTGTCTATGACATAAAAGAAAACTCAACACAACCACTGATGTTCAACATAAACCAGAATTAGACAAATAATTTTAATAATTAAAACAGATGACAATCAAATATGGTTTCATTGATTCTCCTGTTACTAAACATGAGCTTGATAAAAACTGTGACAATATTGCATTTAGTAATTTTTGGAAGTATAATCCGCCTGAATGATAAGGCTGTTAAAAAACTATGACAGACTTGACGGCAGACTAGATGCGACAAGACAAGGACCCAACAAGGAACACAGGTGGGTTTAAATACACAGGAAGATAATCAGGAGAAGCAACGGACAGCTGGGGACGATCAAATAGTAGATGGGACAACAAGGAGACTCAACAGAACACAGAATCCTAAATAAACACACAAAAAACCCAAATGACTACGAAGCCCATTTTATCCCCTAATCTTAATATTTATCAGCAAAGGTTTAAAAATCAGCCTTCGTCCTCTTCTGCTCTACAGTGAGAGGTTTGACTGACAAACCGACCCAACAGGTCAGGTCTCCACATTTACAGTTAACGATATTCACCCCACTGTTTCAACTCACTGGCTTTCTTGCTATATTCAGCGACATTTCAGACCAAAACAAATTATATCAGCTAAAATCTAAATCGTCAGGTCAGGCTTTTTAAAGATCAGTAACCAGGGATCGGCCAGAAAATTGCAATCAGTGCAGCCCTACACACATATTCATGACATTCTTTGATTAAATAAATTTCTCTTAAGCATTACTCCAATAGCTAAAAATTTTATTTATACCAGGTGAGTCTTTCTCCCCTGAGAATGTGGACCAGTACCGGTACTGGACTGATTCAGAGCGTTCAAATAATTTTAACAGAAGTTTCACATAACTTAGAAGTTGATGTAACACTTTTGGCCACAATCACAATCATTTTGTTTTAGCCACAAAAGGATTCTGCTCAGCAGCAAACAACATATCCTCAACTACAGCATAGAGCAGCTCATCGATGCAGCAGCTGTGTAGCCTGAAGTAAAAAACCTTTTGCTACACAATGTCAAACATCGAGAAATTTTAATTATTGTTACCAAACGTTATCAAACACGGCGTTTTGAAGCCAAAAATACCTCAGAAATATACAGAGCCAACCATGAGAATCAACTCATTTAAAGTTTAAACTCAGTGTCACACAAAGACAAAGAGCCTAGCATAAATGTTTGGCTGTTGAACTGGAGTGTTCCAGGTCGCTATCAAGCTAGTAGCTTTACTAATCTTTTACATTACATTACATTACCAAGTCACATTAAAACAAACCTTTATCTTGGCTTTTTTCTGATCTTTTTGTTTTTTCCCTCCTTGAAGGATAAGTCCTTTTTTGAGACATCGTTTTGCTTTTTCTGACCGGAGCTTTGGATGTTTGGATGCGCTCTGCTCATTGCACAGCAGCTCATGTTACCGGTGAAGTGTGCGGTACCTTCCGCGGCCACCAGGGGGCCCCAGAGCTTTTTATTTTTTTATTCATAAAATAATGTTTTCTACATACATTATCAAATATATATTTTTGTAAAAACAAATCTCTTCATATTGAAATTTGTGTCTTTGATATCATAATGACATAGAATCAGCTCAACTGAGGGGTGGCCCTAAACGGCTGCTTGGTTTGCTTTTGCCTTGGGTCGGCCCTGTCTACCACCATGCATCTTACATATCCATCTTGCATCACCCACAATAGTGATGCTCTTATTTTTATCTGTCACGTTCATAGTTCAACACACAAATAGTTTTTTAATAAGATAAATGTTATTGAAATATATGGGAAGAAACTTGCATGAGAAAGACACTGTTGACTGAAGGCACGTCACCAAAACATGTGAGGTAATATATGCTGTGAAATAACAAGTATGCGTCATTATTTATGATCTGGGTAATTTCTGAGTGAAGTTAGTGGACTATAGCATCAACAGCTACAGTGAGGAGATAGATAGTTCTCAAAAATCAGACCAAACACACACTGATGTAGGGAAACTGTGAGAAAAAACTTAATAATAATGTTTGTTTCATTTGGTAGCTGTTTTATTCCCTTTTTTTAAATCTCTTACTTATTGTCTATTTAATGAAACTGAGTAAAGTTTCCATCACTATTGCTATTAATCAAACAAAAGTAAAGACACTCAAGAGACTGAGTACATAAAGCATCAGAACACAGTTTTCTTATTCTGCTTTATCCTTGACCTAATTTTGCAATCCAGCTTCTAAAACAGAGGAAGCAGAACGCTATAGAAAAATGTGGAAGCAGATATTTGTTACACACAATTATGTAAACAATCTATGCAAGTTGATTTGATCATCTAATCAACTATACATGGGTTACTTTTTTTTACATATCTGTCTCAGAGTAAGAAGCAAAATCTTAATAAGGAGCGTTTTCTTAGCAGTGCTATACAAAGAAGCAAAACATGTTTGATGTGCAAGAGATAAATAGTCACACTTTACATGGAAAAAGTTTAAAAAGAAAGAAAAACATCAACTTATTACCCACTCATTAGTTAGTAGGTATGATATAAATGTGGATGAGTAATACTTTATTTGACGGGGTGTGAATAAGACTGACATGACACTGTCATAAACACCTGTCATGAACATGAGTAATTCATGTCTATGGGCCCCACAAGATGGTAGATTTCTTCTTTACAAAGAAGACCAAGGCACTGTGCGCCTGTTTGTACACTGCTGCCTCTCACTGGTGGAGATGGTGTATTGCACTACTTTAGGATCAATTAATTTAAGAAATTTAAACAGTGTCAGAGCAATATAACATCACCACGTAAAGCTAATTTTTAAAGTTTAATCGGTAATACTTTTCTAACAAATTTATGTCAGATCATAATTTCTGGGTAAATGTCAAGTTGTCATAACAAAGACATTTTGAATAATGTCAACTTTGTATTAAAAGTGTCATAATTTACCGAATTACACTTTATGACAGTCATAAATATTCATGAAGACTTATTCATGTTTACGACAAGTGTTTACAGTATCATGTCAGTCTTATTCACACCCCGTCAAATAAAGTGTTACCTGTGGATGTTTTAGAAATTTCCCCAGCCTGTAAATTTCTGCACAGAACTGATGTTACAGTAGGCGGGAGCGAGGGTTTGATGACTAAGACTCTACTCTGTATAAATACAACATCTACAACCCCAACCAGCAGCACAGTTCAGACAGGCAGCAACAGGGACCAACTTCCAAAACACAGAAGACATCACTGAAGTGGAAACTTTGCCGATCTTCTGAGATATTTTTCTTCTTTTGACTTTGGTTCACACTTGATTATCTGTCTTTGAAGTTAGTTTTAGCATTTTTGTTGCATTTTGTGCCGCAGCAGAGCTCGCCATGAGGTGCTGTGCGTCAGTGGTGTGTTTACTTTTGGGAATAGGTGTACAGAACGGATGGAGCCGTCCTGTCAAGTCGGTCCTTGTCACCTCCCCAGGGAACATCGTCAAAAATGTTGCAGATGTGGAGCTGGCACAAGTGAGTAGCAGATGGCAGTGTTGTGGTCAAGATCACCTAACCCGAGACCAAGTCAAGACCAAGACCGAGGGATGTCAAGACTGGGTCAAGATCAAAACCAGCCCCCCGCGCTACATGACACTATAAAATGTGAAATATGAGCAAAATTGCTTCTCAAATTGATCTGAAAGATCCATATTTCCATCAAAACACCTAGATATTAAATACTTCATGGATTTTACCAACATCAAATGGAGAACAAACTCTTTGTTCTACTTTGCTTCCATCTCTGTGCTACAAATCTGCAATGGTCTCGTTCCATCCCTAAAAAGATAACGCCCAAACATTTTCTGTGCTCCATCTATGGATTACAAATAGCCGTCTGGTTGAAAGATGTATGTGGGGGGGGGGAGGAAGTAAAGTATGTGAGGTGAAGGAGCTTAGAAAACATACCCTCGGTCTAGTTGTCCCCACCGTCTGTGAAAGCAAAGTGCTGCTGAGTTAGCTGTGGCCATCGGATTTCTTATTATTGCAGCGCTGTTCTATTACTGACGATTAGACAGACATATTCTACTGCTCAGAGAAAACCACTGCTCTCAGAGCGCCACGTGCAAGTGAAGAGTGGGGAGTGGAGGGAGAGCAACAAAAACACATCATTGCTTGGATTTTAATCGGTGCGTTTTGCGTCCACTGAAAACAAAGATTATAACAAATAAACTGGACACTATACTGTATGTTTAGTGATATTTTCACAGTTGCAGACTTGATGTCTTGAAATAAAATCCCGAGTCCTCAGCGCCCGAGACCGAGACAAGACCGAGACCATCAAAAAATGGTCGTGAGACCAAGACCGATCTCAAGTGTTACAACACTGGCAGAAGGTTTATTCTTCTTTTCATAGTCTGAGACTCCCAGAATGGAGTTTTAATAAAGTTGTTTGGGGAAAACAAATTACCTGAACAGAGACTGATATCACAATGTTAATGGAAATATTTACTCTCTAAATTAAAGCTACAGACGTCTTTTATGAAAACAATTTATAAATGTGTGACATTACACAAATTGAGAATGGGAGTGTTTGGCTGAGCTCTGGTGTGTTTTGTCTTGTTTGACAGAGTTATCTGAAAAAGTTTGGTTACATGGGGACGGAGCAGCACGGTGGCTTAAAGTCCAAGGTGTCCATAGCAAAGGCTCTGAAGATGATGCAGAGACAGATGGGTCTGAAGGAGACTGGAAAACTGGACAAGCCGACACTGAATGCCATGAAGCAACCTCGCTGTGGTGTTCCTGATGTGACCAATTACAACGCATATGGCGGGGTATTTAAATGGGTCCATAACAATATTACATACAGGTGAGTGGAAGGAAGAAATACGATGTGTCATTACATTAATGATTACAGAGTGAGATTGTTTATTCTACCAAATATGTTCTAGTAATATAAAAAAAAACCTTTGCTTGTTAATAAATCGACTACTGTAACTCCCTGTTCATCGGAGTCCACCAAAAACACCTTCAGAGGCTTCAGTACATTCAAAACAGTGCTGCCAGGATCCTAGTGAGAGCTCGTAAATTTGATCACATCACACCAACTCTTTACAAGCTTCACTGGCTTCCTGTAACTTATAGGATTCAGTATAAAATTGCACTTATCACCCATCACTGTCTACATGGAACCTCACCGGATTACCTGAAGGACCTCCTTACTTCACACTCAACTTCTAGACCCCTACGATACCAATCCAGCAATCTTCTCCACCTTCCTCGATCAAGACTAAGTACTATGGGTGATCGAGCATTTGCTGTGGCTGTTCCTCGTCTTTGGAACTCTCTCCTGGACTATTTGAGAGCCCCGCAATCATTGTCAGATTTTAAAACTGGCTTGAAAACTTTCCTCTTTAGAAAAGCCTTCTCCACTTTTATTTGACAGTCTTTTTTTTTAATTGTTTCTGATTGTTGATTTTATGTTTTTAGATGAACCATGTAGCACTTTGAGATTTTTATTAATGAAAAGTGCATTATAAATTAAATTTATTATTCTAAATTGGATTTTAAGGCAGCGTTTCAGTTTTTTTTTTAAATAGCACTTTATACAAAAAACAAATCATAGATGTTCAGATGGCATTGGTTAATGCTATGGCATGCAAAGGGAAGTTTAAATAATGATAACTTAAATTGTTGGAAAACATGCAAATCAAGAGAAAAATAAAAACTGACATACTACCCTGTGCCTCGTGCGATTTCACCATAAATGTTTTTGCCTTGGTAGGTTACATCTTTAATAAAAACCATTTCACAGCCTAAAATCAGAAGCAAATTATATCATGACATGTTGTGCTACACACACAACTATAGTTTCAGAAAACTCTCTCTTGTACCTTGTGGTGGAAAATTACTATCAGTTAAAATCTGTTATATGAAATGCTTTCTTTCTTCTTTGGTGTAATGGATGGATGGATGGATGGATGGATGGATGGATGGATGGATGGATGGATGGATGGAATGCTTGCGAACTCTCACCAAAATAACTATTTGGGTTACATACAAGGTTGGAAGTTGTATCCCACAGCTGCATGAGAACCAGACTGTTTCACTCATTTGTTTTGAATTCCTTATCCTTGATATGAAACTCATGTGTTGCCTCTGCCTGTTAGAGCTTTCCATCCAGAACTGGTTTGTTATTGATTGTCCCACAAACTCTCTGTATTGTGCACAATATATGAATGTACCTGATTGAGTGATTTCACCTGAACAGTGTTAGGTAATAATTTTTTTCACGACAATTTGGTGCCGTGACCCGGATCCCTTGAATGGACATCCGAGGACATTGACGAACAGCGTTTTGGTACCGACCTGGACTAAAAGTGTTGATTAGTTTCCATCAGACTAGATCTGATAGTCATTTTGAGTTCACTGTGTCTTCAGGATCCTGAACCATTCTCCCGACATGGACAGCAATGTGACTGATGATGTCTTTGCAAGAGCATTCAGGGTGTGGAGTGATGTCACTCCTCTGACGTTTACCCGCCTTTTTCAAGGCGAAGCAGACATCATGATCTCCTTTGGAACAGCTAGTATGTGCTCTTTTTTACATTTCTAAGTCAAACATTTGCACTCTAACAAATTAAGAAGCTGAATCCTAAAAATCAAACATTGATGAGCTGCTTCGTGTTCTTCTTAGACCATGGGGACCGATACCCCTTTGATGGTAAGAGTGGCCGTCTAGCTCACGCCTTTCGTCCAGGTGTGGGCATTCTGGGGGACGCCCACTTTGACGATGATGAATACTGGACTCTGGGAAAAGGAAACGGTAACTACACCTCAGAAATCACGTCCTTCTACCTTCCTCCTTCCTCTGGCGTTCTTTGCACAGATTTCCTTTAACACACAATCCAATATGTCTTCTCAGTGGTGAAGACTTACGGTGGCAATGCTGGAGGTGCCGTATGTCACTTCCCCTTCATTTTCCGTGGGAGACCGTACACCACCTGCATCACTGAAGGCGTAAACGACAGCATACCCTGGTGTGCAACCACAGCCGACTACGACACAGACAGGATATACGGCAGCTGCCCAACTGAACGTAAGCATGACAAAAATGACAAGCCTGAAGTTATAAATTATGTTTATGAGCTTGTGAAGGAAAACTGGAACTCATCCAATGACGTTTTCAACTGTAATCCTCACAGTCTTGTTCACATTTGACGGGAATGCGAATGGAGCCCCCTGTGTCTACCCCTTCATCTTCCAGGGTAGGATGTATAAGAGCTGCACCACCGACGGTCGCATCGATGGAAAACGTTGGTGTGCCACCACTAGCAACTATGACACAGACGGGATATATGGCTTCTGTCCTAAACGTGGTGGGTAACAGAAAACACAAGGTGTGAAAGTCCTGCCACAGTGGCTTGTTGCTTTGTTTAACCACAGTTATTTTGTCTCTTTTTGTCCAGACACTGCTGTAATTGGAGGAACCTCGGATGGAGATGCCTGCCACTTTCCTTTTGTGTTCCAAGGCAGGGAATACCACTCATGTACTAGTGACGGGAGGACAGACATCAAATTGTGGTGTGCCACCACTGACAGCTATGATAGACACCAGAAATTTGGCTTCTGTCCCAACCGTGGTGGGTAACAGAAAACACAAGGTGTGAAAGTCCTGCCACAGTGGCTTGTTGCTTTGTTTAACCACAGTTATTTTGTCTCTTTTTGTCCAGACACTACCGTAATTGTGACAAGCTTAAATGGAGATCCCTGCCACTTTCCTTTTGTATTTCGGGGGACGCCATACGACCAATGTACGAATGACGGGAGGACAGACTTCAGATTGTGGTGTGCCACCACTGGCAACTATGATAGAGACCAGAGAGGGGGTTTATGTCCTGACCTGGGTGAGGGACACAAATGCTAGAATTTGTTCTGCGTTTATCATTTTATGTGATTTATGAAATTTCTAACTGGCTATCTTCCAGGTATTAGCCTGTTCCTGGTGGCTGCCCACGAGTTCGGACACTCCCTGGGTTTGGATCACTCCAACATTAGAGGAGCTCTCATGTACCCTTCGTACAGCTATGTGGAGGATTTCTCCCTGGATCAGGACGACATTGATGGTATTCAGTTCCTCTACGGTGAGCGGACAACTCAGTACTCTTTCACAATAAATCTCGTCAAACTCATGAAAACTTTGCCTTAAAGAACATTCCCATATTTTGCAGGAAATAAAACAGGCCCTGGTCCTACTCTCAACGCCACAGTAATACCTAATCCGACTAGTTCATCTGTTGTGACAGTGTCACCAATTGTAGATCCCACCAAAGACCCCTGCAAGATGCTCAAGTTTGACACCATCACTGTGATTCAGAAACATCTGCATTTCTTCAAAGATGGGTAAGCAAATAGCTAGTTCTACTTATGCTCTAGAAACATAACCTATTGAGGTGCTAATCTTGCATTTCTGGTTGACAGGTATTTCTGGAAGGTATCAAGCAAGACAGACAGAGGTCGAACAGGACCATTTTCCATCTCTCAGAGTTGGCCAGCTCTACCTGCTGTCATTGACTCTGCCTTTGAGGATGTTCAGACCACAAAAATATACTTCTTTTCAGGTAAGGAGTGTTCTTTCAAGAGCTTATCAGAGCACTGAAATGTTAGACAAAGAGTTTTAATCATATTTTATTGTTACATTAGGAAGCAGGTTCTGGGTGTACACAGGAAGCAGTGTGCTAGGTCCCCACAGTATTGAGAAGCTTGGTTTGCCCCCAAGTGTACAGAAGGTGGAGGGAGCGCTGTATAGAGGGAAGAGCAAAGTGCTTCTCTTCAGTGGAGAAAACTTTTGGAGGTGAGTAGAAATTGCCCCCTATTTTTAGACAAAAGATCTATAAATTAACCCATCTTGTTAAAGGACATACAGTAGATCTCAATCTATCTCTGATCCCTACAGGTTTGATCTCAAGACCCATATGATTGACAAAGGATACCCCAAATATACCGAAGCCAACTTTGGAGGTGTCCCTAATGATGCTCATGATGTGTTTCAGCAAAAAGGTAAACATGCCTTCTACAACTAAGCTCAGGAACACAAATGCACAAACGTCAACAAAACATGGCATACATTGTGGTGGTTGTAACATCAACGTTTCTCTTTCAGGCAACATTTACTTCTGCAGAGATCTTTTCTACTGGCGCCTGAATTCTGCCAGGCAGGTGGACCACACCGGCAATGTGAAGTATGATCTTCTGAAATGCCCAAAATAATCAAGAAATAACAACTGAGATACATGCACAGATGGGCAGTGAGGCTGGAGCAACCAAATGTTTCTTTGTGCAGGTGTCTGAAAGAATGTGATGCAGTGTTTGTTCATCATGCCTTTTGTATGATGTATGTGCTTTATGCAATGTGAACGACTAGCTTCTATTGAATTTGGCTGATTATTACTCATACAGCATTGGACTGAATCCAAGTCAAAGGCCCAGAAGGCAATTAACCATTGTTTGCACTCAGTCTAACATGCTGTGAACTGATGACCATAGTGGCCTATAATTTGAGACCCATACAAGTAAATTCAAGACATGCTTTCAGAATAAAAAAAAATTTCATGTCTGTCTGGTTCAGACCCTTGTCAGTATTCAAATATTTCTTTTGGTATTCATAACAATATCTAAAATTATTATTTTATGCCATAAGCCTATTTGTTTTGTGTGGTTTTATGGGTTTTTCTGAAAATGGTTTCAAAGCCATAAACTGCACTGGCAGTGCCGGAGGTAGACTTTTATTTCTGGGGGGGCCGAGAGGGGGCCAGGGCTATCTGTAAGGGGTCCACTGACTATGACAATACAGTAAGAGTGATAAGTGTTCCAATGTGACTTAGCCTGGCATCAGCCATTGTTGTCCTTAGGTAACTTTTAATTAATTTTAAAGCAGAAAAGCTTCTCTCACAAGAAGCAGTACTAACTGGACTAACTACTGCAATCTTGCAAAGTCTGAATAATTCATGTAAAACCTCTTTATAAGGTTCAAGAAACAGAATAAAATCAAGCAAAGTAGAAGGTGTGCCTAAATCACTCTTTATTCTCTGATCAAGCAAACGCTTTATTTGGTGCACTTCATGTTTCCGGTCATCTAAATCTGACTCAAAGATATGTCCAAAAGCAATCAGAGGCTCCTCATTCAAGAAAGTTGCACTTTTGGGGTTTAGGGACTGCACTCCTTGCATGATCTCACAATTTTTCTTTGAAAAACGCCTCTTTAACTCCGCTATGAGACAGTCAAGCACTTGATTAAAGAGTGGTCTGGGGAAGCCCTCGTCATCACATTTTCTCTGTCCTATAGTGCTCATTACAAGTGAGTCAAGAAATTTTGAACTTAATCTTGGATTTCTTCCGTCAATTTTTACACTGATTTTGCTCTTCTCAGCAAGTTCCTCAACCTCTTTCCATAGTTCATCAAAGTACTTTTCATTTCTGTAGTCCTGGAAAGTGTCTATAAGAGCACCTACTAGATCTACAGCTCTTGCTAGGTCAAGAGTGCTGGACTGAAGCATGTCGGAAAGACATTTGGCATCACCAAGCACTTTACAAAAGGTAACCAAAAGACCTAAAAATTGGATATCTATTTGAAGAAGCAGACCCCTTGCCTCCACTGTTCTTTCGCTGTTTCTTTCAAGTGCAATATCCTGCAACAATCTCAGAACTGCTGGAAGTCTGTCTCTCATGGTACGGCATGCCGTATACCTGCAGGCCCACCTCGTATCTGAAAGTGCCTGGAGCTCCCTGGGTTGTTCTGCTGGATACAACTCTTTCTGTACGTCAAGCCACCTCAGATGAACATAAGAGCCAGACACAAAGTTATGAAGCTGCTGTAGAAGTGCAAAAAAGTAAACGACCTCAGGGACTGCTTTGGTAGCATCAACAAGGACTAAATTCAAGCAATGTCCGTTACAATGAACATAAAATGCAAATCTGGCATTGCTCTGAATTCTGGCAGATACACCAGAATGCTTCCCACTCATGACGGATGCACCGTCATAACCCTGTCCCACTAGGTTATTTCTGTAGTCCAGACCATGTTTCTCAAGACAGCTAATGATCATTGCACTAAGACCTGCTGCATTAAGGCTTTCAGCTGCCTGGAAACATAGGAAGCTTTCGTGGATGACACCATTGTAATAATATCGTACAACCAAAGACATTTGTTCCTTTTTTTGCAAGTCTTTTGTTTCATCTGCAATAACACTGAACACTTCACATTCCTTCACTTCTTTTATGATTTCAATCTGTACCATCTCTGCTAAGCCCTGAAAAATTTCATTTTGGATTTGATGACTTGTGTATTTTGCATTGGCACATCCTCTAAGCTTTTTTTCAATTAACTGATCATGCTTTGCTATTTCATCCAATATAGCCAAAAAGTTTCCCTTATTTCTAGAGTCCCCAGACTCTCGATTACCTCTTTGAGCAATATTTTGTGTTGCAGTCAAAAGAAGAACATCGGCTATTGTTTTAATATAATAACGGTTTTCTTCCACCACTTTTTTCCGGTTTGTGTTTATAGAATTTAGCATGGTTGTATTTCCCTCATTAGCCCTTTTATATTGACTCCATGCATACATTGCATTTACATGGTGCTCTAACTTTGAGTGAAGCTTAAATCCAGACTCCTTGGACAATGCCTTTTTCCAATTACTGAAGCCGGAATGCGAAGCAAAGACACTATCTGGTGCATTAGGCAAAGAAAAATGCCTACAGGCAAAGCAGTAGGAGGAGTCTTTAATAACAGAATATTCTAACCAAGAATAGTCTTTGTACCAGGAGCTGTGAAAAGTTCTCTTTCTTGTTCCATGCTGAGTTCTGGGGAAGTTTGTCAAACTTGGCTGAACAGGGCCCTGTTCTTTTGACTTTGAAATATCTGGAATACAAACACAATGGTCATGTACACATAATTTACATGATCATTATGTCAAGTAAATTGTGCAGCTACTAAGGAGGTCTTAGTGTAAGTAAAATTACCACTGGGTCCTTTTGGAAAAGCAAAAGGAGTGCTGGACACTGCTGAGAAGAGATCAGTGGTATCTCCTGCAATTGCCCCTTCTGGCTCATCATCATCCTGGTCAGGCGCAGAGCTTTCTGTGTTTTCAGACTCCTCCTTTGATGGAACTACGTTGTAAAAACAGTACATTAACATAATTGAACCAACAATTAAAGAAACACATTAGCAGAAGCCAGCAAGTAAAAATAACCTAAAACGGGGCAGGAATTTGACTGTTTCTGTAGATACTCTGACCTGGTGATGGTGGATTGGTGTTTGCCAGAGTTTCTTTCTCGTGACTGTTCTCAGGACATGAGCTACCAGGACTGCTGATGTCAGAGCTGAACCCTGTTTGATCTGTGCCTGATTTGCTTCTTTTTATAAAGAAGCTGTCTATCCTGCCTCCCTGTCTTTTCATTCTCAACTGACCCTAGGAAAAAAAACAAGCCAGTCATATTATGCCAAGTATCACTTCCTATTACTTAGTGTTAATAGACCCCCACTTCCAGTGTGTAGGTCAGGGGAAACAGACTGTGGCTGTATGTTGAGCATTCAAACTTCTCAGTGTTTTATGAAATTTTAAATCAGGGTCGAAGGAGATCGGCGGCAATAACAAAACCAAACGCTGTTTCTGCTAGAATTAAATGTGCTCGATTTATTTCCCCACAGAATACAGCAAAATAACATGCATCAAACACTGTTACTGCTAGAACAAATATGCTCAATTTATTCCCCACAGAATACAGTACAAAACACTCTATGACTAAACACGTGATGCTCGATTCATTCAGGTTGTCAGTGCTTACCTCGTGAAACTTGGCCGGAGAGCCTTCGGCCTAGAGACAAGCAGTAGCATCAACGTAGCTGGGCATTCGAACGCGATCCACAGCAGACTCTGACCAAAACCGCGGGCTTTTTCGTATTGTATCTCTTAAACAAAGGGATGCCTGCGTGCAAAGGGGGAATGGCCATTTCCATCCTTGCAGGCGAGCCATCCAATCAGAGGTAGCCGCTCTCTGACCATGAGCCAATCATGGGCTGAGAGCGTGAACCAGCAGACCAATCAGAGCCCAACCCAAGTCAACCAGAGCTAAGCACGCCCTGTTCACGTGATCTGTATGAGCACAATAATCTGAGCAGAATAAGTTTTATATCAAATTATAAAGCAAAGAACAAGTTAAAAGATAATAAAAAGAATAATGATTATCAAAGAACATAAAAGATAATAAAAAGATAATAAAAAGATAAAAATACAAAATACCAGATCACTCAGCTACTGGACCGACTAACCTGTTTTTGTTCATGATCATTATCGACTTTATTTATAAAGCGCTTTAACAGCAGCCAGAGCTGAAATAAAGTGCTAAACATCAGTGATAAGATAAAAGAAAACATAAAAGAAAATGACAAAGCTAAACACATAAGAATTGAAATAAATTAAACATTTCATGGAAAACATAATAAAGCAAAAAGAGTAACAGATTAAATTGTCCCAAGTTCATGCCCTTTCCTAGGGGAAACAGAACCTCTGACAAAGTGTTGCCGTTTCATAGAAAATTTTTAGAAAAGAATCAGTAAAAATAGCAAATGTCAGTGGGGAACTTGTGTGGAGTTTTTTCACTCATTTTATAGTACAAGCTGGCTCCATTAGCATTACCTTTCACAGGTAAGAAAGAAAGAACACAATTTTATGAACAGAATTTCTTGACTTTGTGGCCAAACGACAGCTTCTGAGCCAATAAATATTTCCCATGTAATTATATTGGCCAGAAGTAACTACTCTGATTGTTATTTTCTTAGTATAGCTAACATTTTTCATTCTGTATAGTTTTATTTAATGCGAGAGCTAACAAGAAATCGCTGTTAGAAAGGAAGAGCATTACAGACCA
The DNA here is from genome assembly GCF_051168715.1 of Poecilia mexicana. NCBI lineage: Eukaryota > Metazoa > Chordata > Actinopteri > Cyprinodontiformes > Poeciliidae > Poecilia > Poecilia mexicana. The sequence goes on from NW_028263376.1 coordinate 28,961,893, forward strand.
GAGGATTTTGGCAGGTCATATAATCAGGAATGTCGTGATCCATTCTGTCTGATAACACGTGCACCACGTTGGATACTTTTTTTTTACTTCCCGTATTTATCCTCACCGACATTGTTCAGGCAGACCTGAGTGGTAAACACACTGAAATACGTCAGCATCTTTACAATACTTTTTGCTTCTGCGTGCATTACGAGTCTGACTGGCAGACGTGACGTATCATAGCAACTGGCCGACTCGCTCACTAAGTCGGCGTCTACGTATGTCTATAGCTGTAGCATTGTTAGCTTGATGCTCGCAACTTATAGTAGTAACTCAACTACCAGAAACTATTTCCTGGCTGAGCACAAAATGTTTTTAACGGAGTTTTTTTATTGGTAGTAGTAAACCATTGTAAAACTTACCTTTGAAGTCAGATTATCCATCTTGGAGTCAAATCGTCTCTTCGCGGTTCTCCTTCTCTTCTTCTGTTGGGTCAACTCTGTTGTGTCCAAATGGTGTATCACAATAAACGTAAATGGTGCATATCGCCCCCTGCTGCTTTTGAGCAGTCACAACAGTCACAAGTGTCACAACCCATTATGGTACATAGTGCTACCTACTGTGAAGGAATGACTGGGTGTCGTGACATGTTGATCATTTGGGGGGGACTGGGGGGGGCCAATCAGATGGCTGGGGGGGGGCACTGCCCCCCCCTGGCCCCCCTCTAGCTCCGCCTCTGTGCACTGGAAGACATTCTGTGTCTCCTTAATTAAAATTATTTACAAAACTAATAATTTTGTACAAATATTCAAGCTTTCAATGCAATAAAAATTATGTGAGAACATTCTTCCTTTGTCAGAGTCTTTATCATTTGCAAATACTTTAAGTATGGTGGTGGGAGCATCATGTTGTGGAAATTGGTGGAGTTCATAAAACAAGAACATTCCATGGAAAAAATGAAGCAAGACATTATTTAGAAAAACTTAGAAAGAATTGAGACAAAATGAAGATGGTCAGTGAGAAGCAGATGAATGTATACAAATATACATTGGTGATGTTAGAGGAGAATGGCAGACTAGTCAGGATGACAGAAAGATAAATAATTAAGCAAGCAATTTGGAATTACATTTGTAAACGCACTGAATCTTGAAGTAGATTGGCTACAGCAAACTGTCACACCAAGCACTCGTGTCAAGTAGGAACAGGAAAGTGAGACAACAATTCACACAGACTCACCAAAATTGGACAGCGACAAATTGGAAATATGTTGTCTTGCCAAATGAGTCTCAATTTCAGCTGCAACTCTCAGACAATAGACTCAGAATATTAAAATAGCATGAATCCATACTGCCTTGTGTTGATAGTGTGGAGAGGAAAAGCTAAAACTTCCACACACTAACATAAATTTTGTGCGACCCTTACTGGTTAAAATATTAAACTTTCCTGTACCTTATTATAAGATTCTGTCCTTCAGATTTCATTTGCGTGAATGCGTGTTCAGCATCTTGCGTTTCCCTCTTTGTGGCGACATCAAAACTGTGATTGATACTGAGCTGGCAGGAGGGAGTAAACAGATGGCTCTTTTTGTCTTCATAGACACAGACTCCCAAAACCAAATTCAGTCAAGCTGCGCAGGAAACTAAAGACCTGTTACAGAAATCCGTGTCGCAATATTAATGAATGTTTATTTTTTACATTTAAACCGTGAGAGAGTTTCACTTCAGATTATAAATGCCCCTCAAAGGCAAAGACGGAATGTTAATATTGCAGAAAACCAAAATGGCTTCATGAGCACGTGGTAATAAACACCAAGCTTGTATTTTGATACAAAAGAAAACATGAAAAAGTTTAAGAAAATCCAAATATTGTAAAAGTCCATTCACCTTTTATTTCTATTATAAAAAATATTGATTCAGTGAAAAATATTTCTATGTGCCACACAATATATTTACTCTGTTCTTGCTTGAAGCTCCTTCTGCATTAAAGGCATGTAAGGCAATGCAATCTTTATTTTCAGGTTAAAAACTGACCATTTTTAAGACGATAATAAACTAGTCGGTTCCATAAACCAGCCCTCTTTTTAGCTCAGGTACTATTTTTCTGAAGTTGTCTCTGTTTCAGGAGTGGTTTATTTTCCAAACCTTTCTGCACTGGGGACTTCAGCTCTTTGAATCAGCTACAAATGGGGAACAATGACAACATAAGCAGCAACAACAGCTAACACATGGGTCAACATGATGCTTTTATCAATTCTAAAGCTATGCCAAACTATAAGAATGTTAATAGTAACAATATGCTTTACTTTAGTCATGTTTATTATTTAGGTTGATCTTTGTATCTTAGCACTCCACAATTACAAAGTGGTGACCCAAAATGGGGTCTCCATCCAGACTTTGGGTTCCACTGGCTTAACTCAAGTAAAGTGCTAGTTGTTGCCCATTCCTGGATATGTCAGGTAGCTTGTGAAGCACTAACTCCACGCCTTGCGAGTCTTCTTCTATCCCACCCTTTTTCTTCTAATAAACTTCACGTTATTATGCTTTGAGACAGCACGCTCTGTGCAGCCAGCTTCTTTAACAATGACTGAGTATGTTAAGGACTGCCGACTGGATAGATGCATTGCAAATTAGCTCAGGCTATAAATGTTAGTTTTTTGGTGTTATGTATACTCAACAATTGTCCCCATTCAAACAAGCAATAGCCAAACAAACCATTCTGTACTCAAAATAAGTTTTCACCCATCTTATATTGAACTTTTTTGAGAAACTGATACACATCTGCCTTCATTCAATAAACCAGTAAATAAATTTACTTAGCAATGTTATTCTGATGTAGAGATGCACCTCTACATGAATCTTTAAACTTTTCTCCAGAAAATGATCTCTGATTGATGACACATTCATGTGAAACTTCTAAGTTGTGAGTGACAGGGCTGAAATAATATCTGAAAAAAAGCTGTATATGACAAATCAAATTCTTTCTCTTCTACTTTTTCCTCCTTTTACTGCTTTATTAAACAGATACTGAAAGATGCCAGGTAACGTAGGGTAACTAAGACAAAAGCCTGTATTATTCATCATAAAATGTGCGCACGTCTCCCCCTAGTGTTTAAACACCACAATGACTTCTGAGTCTTAATGAAATTGCAGCTTAATTACATCTGCCTGTGTATTTTCTTGATATAGACTGAAAAATGTAAAATCTGTTTTGTTTTTTCAATCAGCTGAAAAGTGCATAAGAAACATGATTACTATTCATTCTTTACTACAAATATAACAGAGTTCCACCGATCAACTATATTAAATGGCATAATGAGGATTATGGTGAAAAACTCAATGAAAAAAATCTCTTAAAGTCCCTTATAGTCCAATTAGCTTTCCGAGAATGGAATGGAAGGTCGTTGTAAAAAAAACATTTACCAAAAGACTATTTAACATGGGTTTCCAGAAATTATGACAGATAGATAGATAGATAGATAGATAGATAGATAGATAGATAGATAGATAGATAGATAGATAGATAGATAGATAGATAGATAGATAGATAGATAGATAGATAGATAGATAGATAGATAGATATTTTTACTGCAAACTGACATACTTTATAACTGTCTATATCAGGCTTCTTTAGAGTGAAGCCTTAAATACTTTGATGACATTTTTAATCTGATCAGAGAAATGCACCAAAGGAATTTGATTAACACATATTTGTATTTTATTTAATAAATTGTACAAACCACAAGGCATTTCTAGAAATAAGAATTGAAATTCAAACATTGAAATTATGTGACCCCCACATTGTTTATGTGACCAAACAAAGTGTGGTCGCATTTCTTTGGTTAAATTGTGATCTTAGTGTAGGATTTTACCCTGTTTTGAAATGTTTGGGGCAATGTCACGCAGTAGCAGAAATGCGCCACTAGATGGCAGACGTGGGACATTACGGGACTGACGGTGCAACAGTTCTGTGCGGAAAAATCTCCCCTCCATTCGGATGAGAGCTACCAGCACAGCAACACCTTCTCCTCTGGCTCACTCGTTTCTCCTGTTAAAACAGGTTATTTAGATCTGCCCGCCTGTCCCTCCACCTGGGACCTGCAACAATTACAGCGAAGAACAGACAGGGCCAGCCCAAGCCTCCATGGGGCCCTAAGCAAAATTTGGTTTTGGGGCATCTCTAGTTCAATGTGGACTGGCTGCAATCAGCAGTCTGATCATTAGGTCATTACACAGTGCTTATTGCATGTCTAGTAGTGCTGCTTAAATTATATACATGTATAATACAGGAAACATTTATATCGACCAGTTGATTTCTGGGTGCCGATTTCCTTAATTTTGGGGGAACGTGATTGGCCAGTTCTTACATGTGAATCCCCTTTTATCCCCTAATCTAATGTTCGTCAGCAAAGGTTTATAAACCAGCCTCTGTCCTCTTCTGCTCTACAGAGAGAGGGTTGACTGACAGACCGGTCCATCAGGTCCGGTCTGCAGGTTTACAGTTAATATTCACCCCACTGTTTCAACTCACTGACTTTCTTGCTATATTCAGCGACATTTCAGACCAAAAAAAATTATATCAGTTAAAATCAAAATCGGCAGGTCAGGCTTTTTAAAGATCGGTAACCAGGGATCGGCCAGAAAATTGCAATCGGTGCAGCCCTACACACACACATATTCATGACATTCTTTGATTAAATAAATTTCTCTTAAGCGTTACTCCAATAGCTAAAAATTTTATTTATACCAGGTGAGTCTTTCTCCCCTGAGAATGTGGACCGGTACCGGTACTGGACTGATTCTGAGCCTTCAAATAATTTTAACAGAAGTTTCACATAACTTGGAAGTTGATGTAACAATGTTTGTTTTCGCCACAAAATGATTATGCTCAGCAGCAAACAACATATCCCCAACTACAGCATAGAGCAGCTCATCGATGCAGCAGCTATGTAGCCTGACGTAAAAACTTTTTGCTACACAATGTCAAACATCGAGAATTTTTTATTATTGTTACCAAACGTTATCAAACACGGCGTTTTGAAACCAAAAATACCTCAGAAATATACAGAACCAACCATGAGAATAAACTCGTTTAAATTCATAGTGAGATTGTGTGGTTTTGATATTATGACAGAAATTACTAAAGAATTGGGGCCCCTTAGTGACCTTTGGGCCCCAAGCGGCTGCTTAATTTGTTTATGCCTTGGGTCGGCCCTGCCATGTGGGATAGTGAGTCATGACATGCTATCTCCAAGCCTCCATGGGGCCCTAAGGTGTATCTGAGGTGTATCTAATATGAATTCAGTGTTGCATTTTAAAATATCTCTGCTCAAACTAGTGTTGGAGCTAGTTCTGTTTTTTTTTTTTCTTGCATGGTGAACCCAGTGTGAGTTAAGCTGCACACTCCACTGCCATGCATGAAATTGTTTTAGTGATAGTTCTGCTCTGCTCTGCTTTGCTGGCTGCAGTCACACTTCAGAATTATCAAATCGGAGCTTTTAGATGGACAGTTTAGGTCCCAGGGTCTGAGGGACTTACAGCTGGGTTTAGCAAGGGAGAACCAACACAAGCCATTACCAGGCTGTCATCCAGCTTCCACGAGAAAAAATAAATACATAAAACCTTGGTCAAGGTAGGTGTCTCATAATCTGATTGAAAGGAAGACAAAAATTTACCTCGTTTCCTCATGGAAGCTGTGAATCGTTGCAAGGCAATTTTTTTTTTAAATCCAAACTAAAACTAATGGAGTAAAAGCATTTGGCAGCCACAAGTATTTGGTTTTGTGCCCACAATTGGGCATTTCCCCATGATGTTCTAAGACACATTAGCTGCTTGTAATCACACGGATTAAGTATGGAGATAATTGCTTATTGCCTACCTTGCCATTAAGTATTTGATGGGCTCATTCCAGCCACTTTGAACCCATTCTAGTGTTTCGTACAATCAAAAATCATCATATTTTGTGTTTTCAGGATTGAGGGACTCAGAAAAGGACAATTTTATATAACTTCAGTACATGAGCTTTGTGGTTGTCTAGTACTGATGTATATATATAGAAACAATAAAATAATCATGTGTATGTACTGCATGTGGTCCCTGACTATGTTCAGCTATTGTGTAACATAGGTGCAGACATGTGTTGTGGAAAACGTCTCTTGTATTTAGTAACATCCATAGTTTATCTTATCATACTGACTTTAGACTAGGGGTGTCAATCTCCAGGCATTCAAATCCTGTTTCCTACAAGCTTGATGTGTCCCAAATCCAACACATCAGAATCAAAGGCATGAATCATATTCTGTGGAGTCCTGTTAATAGTCTAATTATGTGATTCAGGTTTGTTCTCACAGACTGGCCCTTAAATACTGGAGTTTGACACGTGTGGCTTAAAGGATTTGTCTATTCTTGCTACAGCAGAAGCAAAAAGAGGCGAATCTAAAGGAATATTGTTACCTCTGATTATATAGAACAAACCGAATTGCATGTGATACAATTCATCCTCTATAAATGTCAGTTTTTCAATTTGTTCTGCAATTTTTTTTGCAACAACTTAAGTACCTGGATGGATTATATAACTTGTACAGCACTAGCAAATATTGATTTCTGAACTCTTCTGGAGTTAAAACATTAGTGTTGTTGGTTCTAAATGAATGTGAACTTGCTTTCTTTGCATTATTCTAGGTCTGAAAATGTTGCATCTTTGTCGTTATTTTGACCATTTCTGGTTTTCTGCAAATAATTTTTGCTTGAAATTTCTGAGTCATGGTGTTAGTACTTCATAGAATCAATAAACAAAGTTGATTTTACTCAAACATAAAAGTAAAATCAGAGAAACTGATCATTTTAAGTGGTCCCTTAATTTTTTTTACCATTTTTTTGTATTTCAGGAGATAAGACTTTTCTTTCCCGATATAAGAAATTGTTTTCTGCTTTTGGTTGTTTAACTTGTGAGCAGCAAATTAATTCCTACTGTTTTTCCAACCACTGTTTGTTTGCATTGTTTATAGTCATAAAAATATGCAGAAATCTAAGAGACACTTTGATGGAACTTTTCTATTATTCCAATAGCATCTCAAGTTGTATAGGTTCAGCCACCGAAATAAAAGACTCTGCTCATATCATTCCGCACAGAAAAAGAAATAAAGCATAAAAAAGGACTCGGATGAAAGGATTTGGACAAATGAGACACTTTGGACAGGACAATTTTGCTTCACAAATTGAAAGACCGCAGGGTCAACACAGCCAATTGAAGTCTGGGTTAATGGAACAGTTTTATCAAGATCTTATTTTCTTTTGATGTCCGCCTCAGAGGCCACATTTTGAAAGGAAGTTGGACTCTACCCATTAAAGTTTTAGGTGCTCAGCATCATGGATGTAGCTTTGACTTGTTCACGACTGAATTCACTGTTTCCTATTGGTCAAATATCTCACGGCAAAATGAAACTGACCACGACCTACCAAGCCGAGTGTATTTAAAGGGGAAAGGGCAGCCGCATTCAGTGTGGCCCACTTTATTTTTTTTTAACATCCATTTTTCATCAAGCTGTGTTTGCACCAGTTTCAATTGATTAACACAAGTTTCGCACTTTACGAAAGTCATAATTCTGTTTTCTGCATGCAAAACATTCGATCCCATTTTGTTTTGATTTTTGCCCTTAGGTCAAAAATAAAAACGCTCCGATATTTTCTGAGGTTCCAGAACCCATATTTTCAGTGAGACGTCTCTCCACTGGCTTTCTTTCCTTCAATGTGTAGAAATGCTAAAAACCACCCACTATCTTCCCTTAGTTACTTTGTTTCTTTAGGCAAGAAAAAAAGAAAACCATAACTATCTTCTGATAGTTACTTTCTTTACTTTCTTTCGTTAATGGTGGAAAAAGATTAAAAATACCCGCTATCTACCTTTTAGATAGTTACTTTCTTTCGTTAAAGGTGGAAAAAGATTAAAAATATCCACTATCTGCCTTTTAGATACTTACTTTCTTTCGTTAAAGTTGGAAAAAGATTAAAAATACCCACTATCTGCCTTTTAGATACTTACTTTCTTTCGTTAAAGTTGGAAAAAGATTAAAAATACCCACCATCTGCCTTTTAGATACTTACTTTCTTTCGTTAAAGTTGGAAAAAGATTAAAAATATCCACTATCTGCCTTTTAGATAGTTAAGTTTAGTTCACCAGCAGTCGGAGCCTGTCTCAGCAGATATGAAAAAAACAAACAAAAAAAACCCAATTGAAACAGTCCTCACCCAATAAATGTATTGAGGTTCTTATGGATCTGGTCGGTCGGCAGTCACAGGGACAAGACCTCCAGCTTCCCTCGTTCAATTTGGAGGTGAACTGAAGACAAAATCCTCAGATTGGTCAATGCATCCGATCTCTCATCGCCCTTGACCTCTCCACCTCGCCGGATCCTGTTCGTGATGGCAAATTGTTGTGGAAATTTTCCTTTAACAAAGAGTGAGGCAAAACCGTTTCAAGAACCAGACAAAGAATATATTCTTAATCAGTATTTATTCGAAGGCTCAACAGTGTTCAAACGTTCACTGAACACAGTCAGGAGAAAGAGTCCCGAGCAGAACACAACTTACAGTTTTATAGGTAGAGGTTCATTCAGATCGCATAGTTTGGTAATCTACTTGGTTACAGGACAGACAGCAGACTGGACAACAGACACATGTGTCTTCTTCACTAGGAGCCAGGAGAGATAAAGGAACAATTCAATGACTTCATTATATTGCTAAGGCCAATGACTCCATTGTCATGTTAAGCTCAGAAAACCTGCTTCAGAAGGATCTTAATGATTCAGCTAATCATAGTAACCTTAAATTTTCCCACTACAAGCTCCACCAACCCCACGGATGGGAGATGGTCGGACCAGTCCTTCTGCAAAAACAGGAGTCTGATGGCGACCCCAAGGTGTCTGAAGGCCAAGTATGGTTCTGCCAAAATCTCCACGTAGTCCTTAATTGTAGATATCAACTCATTCCAATGTGCAAGGTCCATGTTGTAGATTATGATATTTTTTTCCCATTTTGCATTCCTCACCGCAGTTACTTTTGGTCAGGTTCTTCTGTCATGATATGCGGTGAAGGTGGTGAGGCAGACTCAGCGGACCCAGGTTTAGGGAATGAAATGATTAATTTAATAGTGATGGGCTAAATGAATCAAGGATTCGAGGCTTGTACCGAATAAAAAGGGGGCGTGTCCGATAAAGCCCCGCTTCAAGGCTTGTCATCTTGTTGAGAACCACGTGACTGGCAACAAACAATGCCTCGCATTACCTGGATCACGGGACTGCTTCATTTTACGTTTCGGTTTTCAAAGTAAAAGCGCGATGAGCCATGCTGCGTCATGGGTTGTTGACCATTTGGTCGTGCATCAGAGGAGGATATTTGTCTTCATTGGCCAAAATAAAATGAACATTGACCAATATATTTGATGTGTATTGATGATGGCACCCATCACAATGTAATGTTTGTTACTGGTTTTCTTAATTGTAGATTATGGTGTTTTTTATGAATTAGACTTAGACTCTAGAAAGTTTCACTATTATTTGTAGTCTGATTAGCAAAGATATATCAGTTTTGCCCAGCAGAAACAGATTTAATCCTGTTGCAGAACTAAAATTCAACATGTATCCAAATAAGGGATCAGAGCCAATTAGAAATCCAAGAAAAAGCAAACGGCCCAACACGCACTGCACTCTCAAGACACTAAAACATCAAATGTCTTTATTGTCAAATCTATGACATAAAAGAAAACTCAACACAACCACTGACGTTCAACATAAACCAGGATTAGAGAAATCATTTTATTAATTAAAACAGATGACAATTAAATATAGTGTCATTGATTCTCATTCCAGGAGAAACAACAGACAGCTGGGGACGATCAAATGGTAGATGGGACAACAAGGAGACTCAACAGAACACAGAATCCTAAATAAACACACAATAAACCCAAATGACTACGAAGCTCATTTTATCCCCTAATCTTAATATTTATCAGCAAAGGTTTAAAAATCAGCCTCCGTCCTCTTCTGCTCTACAGTGAGAGGTTTGACTGACAGACCGAACCAACAGGTCAGGCCTCCACATTTACAGTTAACAATATTCACCCCACTGTTTCAACTCACTGGCTTTCTTGCTATATTCAGCGACATTTCAGACCAAAAAAAATTATATCAGCTAAAATCAAAATCGGCAGGTCAGGCTTTTTAAAGATCGGTAACCAGGGATCGGCCAGAAAATTGCAATCGATGTAGCCCTACACACATATTCATGACATTCTTTGATTAAATAAATTTCTCTTAAGCGTTACTCCAATAGCTAAAAATTTTATTTATACCAGGTGAGTCTTTCTCCCCTGAGAATGTGGACCGGTACCGGTACTGGACTGATTCTGAGCGTTCAAATAATTTTAACAGAAGTTTCACATAACTTAGAAATTGATGTAACAATGTTTGTTTTAGCCACAAAATGATTCTGCTCAGCAGCAAACAACATATCCTCAACTACAGCATAGAGCAGCTCATCGATACAGCAGCTGTGTAGCCTGACGTAAAAAACCTTTTGCTACACAATGTCAAACATCGAGAAATTTTAATTATTGTTACCAAACGTTATCAAACACAGCGTTTTGAAGCCAAAAATACTTCAGAAATATATAGAGCCAACCATGAGAATAAACTCATTTAAAGTTTAAACTCAGTGTCACACAAAGACAAAGAGCCTAGCATAAATGTTTGGGTGTTGAACTGGACCGTTCCAGGTTGCCATCAAGCTAGTAGCTTTACTAATCTTTTACATTACATTACATTACCAAGTCACATCAAAACAAACCTTTATCTTGGCTTTTTTCTGATCTTTTTGTTTTTTCCCTCCTTGAAGGATAAGTCCTTTTTTGAGACATCGTTTTGCTTTTTATGACCGGAGCTTTGGATGTTTGGATGCGCTCTGCTCATTGCACAGCAGCTCATGTTACCGGTGAAGTGTGCGGTACCTGCCGTGGCCACCAGGGGGCCCCAGAAATTTTTATTTTTTTAATCCATAAAATAATGTTTTCTACATACATTATCAAATATATATTTTTGTAAAAACAAATCACTTCATATTGAAATTTGTGCCTTTGATAAAATAATGACATAGAAATTATTACTAAATAAATAAATAAAATCAGCTCAACTGAGGGGTGGCCCTAAACGGCTGCTTGGTTTGCTTTTGCCTTGGGTCGGCCCTGTCTACCACCATGCATCTTACATATCCATCTTGCATCACCCACAATAGTGATGCTCTTATTTTTATCTGTCAAGTTCATAGTTGAACACACAAATTGTTTTTTAATAAGAGAAATGTTATTGAAATATATGGGAAGAAACTTGCATGAGAAAGACACTTTGAAGGCACATCACCAAAACATGAGAGGTAATATATGCTGTTAAATAACAAGTATGCGTCATAATTTATGATCTGGGTAATTTCTGAGTGAAGTTAGTGGACTATAGCATCAACAGCTACAGTGAGGAGATAGATAGTTCTCAAAAATCAGACCAAACACACACTGATGTAGGGAAACTGTGAGAAAAAACTTAATAATAATGTTTGTTTCATTTGGTAGCTGTTTTATTCCCTTTTTAAAATCTCTTATTCATTGTCTATTTAATGAAACTGAGTAAAGTTTCCATCACTATTGCTATTAATCAAACAAAAGTAAAGACATTCAAGAGACTGAGTACATAAAGCATCAGAACACAGTTTTCTTATTCTGCTATACATGGGTTACTTTTTTTTTTTACATATCTGTCTGAGAGTAAGAAGCAAAATCTTAATAAGGAGCTTTTTCTTAGCAGTGCTATACAAAGAAGCAAAAAATGTTTGATGTGCAAGAGAAAATAGTCACACTTTACATGGAAAAAGTTTAAAAGAAAGAAAAACATCAACTTATTATCCACTCATTAGTTAGTAGGTATGAAATAAATGTGGATGAGTAACACTTTATTTGACGGGGTGTGAATGAGACTGACATGACACTGTCATAAACACCTGTCGTGAACATGAGTAATTCTTGTCTATGGGGCCCACAAGATGGTAGATTTCTTCTTTACAAAGAAGACCAAGGCACTGTGCGCCTGTTTGTACACTGCTGCCTCTCACTGGTGGAGATGGTGTATTGCACTACTTTAGGATCAATTAATTTAAGAAATGTAAACAGTGTCAGAGCAATATAACATCACCACGTAAAGCTAATTTTTAAAGTTTAATCGGTAATACTTTTCTAACAAATTTCTGTCAGATCATGATTTTTGGGTTAATGTCAAGTTGTCATAACAGACATTTTGAATAATGTCAACTTTGTATTAAAAGTGTCATAATTTACCGAATTACACTTTATGACAGTCATAAATATTCATGAAGACTTATTCATGTTTGCGACAAGTGTTTACGACAGTGTCATGTCAGTCTTATTCACACCCCGTCAAATAAAGTGTTACCTGTGGATGTTTTAGAAATTCCCCCAGCCTGTAAATTTCTGCACAGAACTGATGTTACAGTAGGCGGGAGCGAGGGTTTGATGACTAAGACTCTACTCTGTATAAATACAACATCTACAACAACAACCAGCAGCACAGGTCAGACAGGCAGCAACAGGGACCAACTTCCAAAACACAGAAGACATCAATGAAGTGGAAACTTTGCCGATATTATGAGATTTTTTTTTCTTTTGACTTTGGTTCACACTTGATTTTCTGTCTTTGAAGTTAGTTTTAGCATTTTTGTTGCATTTTTGCCGCAGCAGAGCTCGCCATGAGGTGCTGTGCGTTAGTGGTGTGTTTACTTTTGGGAATAGGCGTGCAGAACGGATGGAGCCGTCCTGTCAAGTCGGTCCTTGTCACCTCCCCAGGGAACATCGTCAAAAATGTGGCAGATGTGGAACTGGCACAAGTGAGTAGCAGATGGCAGTGTTGTGGTCAAGATCACCTAACCCGAGACCAAGTCAAGACCAAGACTGAGGGATGTTGAGACCAAGTAAAGACCAAGACCGAGGGATGTCAAGACTGGGTCAAGATCAAAACCAGCCCCCCGCGCTACATTACACGATAAAATGTGAAATATGATCAAAATTGCTTCTCAAATTGATCTGAAAGATCCATATTTCCATCAAAACACCTAGATATTAAATACTTCATGGATTTTACAAATATCAAATGGAGAACAAACTCTTTGTTCTACTTTGCTTCCATCTCTGTGCTACAAATCTGCAATGGTCTCGTGCCATCCCTAAAAAGATAATGCCCAAACATTTTCTGTGCCCCATCTATGGATTACAAATAGCCGTCTGGTTGAAAGATGTATGTGGGGCGGGGAAAGAAGTAAAGTATGTGAGGTGAAGGAGCGTAGAAAACATACCCTCGCTCTAGTTGTCCCCACCGTCTGTGAAAGCAAAGTGCTGCTGAGTTAGCTGTGGCCATCGGATTTCTTATTATGTGTGGAGCGCTGTTCTATTACTGACGATTAGACAGATATATTCTACTGCTCAGAGAAACCACTGCGAATCTCTCAGAGCGCCGCGTGCAAGTGAAGAGTGGGGAGTGGAGGGAGAGTAACAGAAACACATCATTGCTTGGATTTTAATCAGTGCGTTTTCCACTGAAAACAAAGATGTTAACAAATAAGCTGGACACTATGCTGTACGTTTAGTGATATTTTCACAGTTGCAGTTTTGATGTCTTGAAATTAAATGCCGAGTCCTCAGCGCACGAGACCAAGACAAGACCGAGACCATCAAAACATGGTCGTGAAACCAAGACCGATCTCAAGTGTTACAACACTGGCAGAAGGTTTATTCTTCTTTTCTTAGTCTGAGACTCCCAGAATGAAGTTTTAATAAAGTTGTTTGGGGGAAACAAATTACCTGAATAGAGACTGATATCACAATGTTAATGGAAATATTTACTCTCTAAATTAAAGCTACAAACGTCTTTTATGAAAACAATTTAGAAATGTGTGACATTACACAAATTGAGAATGGGAGTGTTTGGCTGAGCTCTGATGTGTTTTGTCTTGTTTGACAGAGTTATCTGAAAAAGTTTGGTTACATGGGGACGGAGCAGCACGGTGACTTCAAGTCCAAGGTGTCCATAGCAAAGGCTCTGAAGATGATGCAGAGACAGATGGGTCTGAAGGAGACTGGAAAACTGGACAAGCCGACACTGAATGCCATGAAGCGACCTCGCTGTGGTGTTCCTGATGTGGCCAATTACCTCGTAGCTGGCGGGATACACAAATGGGACCATAACGATATTACATACAGGTGAGTGGAAGGAAGAAATACTATGTGTCATTACATTAATGATTACAGAGTGAGATTGTTTATTCTACCAAATATGTCCTTGTAATATAAAAAAAAACTTTTGCTTGTTAATAAATTGGTTTTTAAGGCAGAGTTTCAGATAGCATTAAATAGCATTTATACAAAGAAAAAATCATAGATGTTCAGATGGCATTGGTTAATGTTATGGCATGCAAAGGGAAGTTTAAATAATGATAACTTAAATTGCTGGAAAACATGCAAATCAAGAGAAAAATAAAAATTGACATACTACCCTGTGCCTTGTGTGATTTCACCACAAATGTTTTTGCCTTGGTAGGTTATGGAATGCTTGTGAACTCTCACCAAAATAACTACATGTTACATGGGTTACGTGTACAAGGTTGCAAGTTGTATCCCACAGCTGCATGAGAACCAGACTGTCTCACCCATTTGTTTTGAATTCCTTATCCTTGATATAAAACTTGTGTTGACTCTTCCTGGCAGAGCTTTCCATCCAGAACTACTTCATTATTGATTGTCCCACAAACTCTCTGTATTGTGCACAATATATGAATAAACCTGATTGAGTGATTTCACCTGAATAGTGTTAGGTAATTTTTTTCACGACAATTTGGTGCCGTGACCTGGATCCCTTGACTGGACATCCAAGGACATTGACGAACAGCATTTTGGTACCGACCTGGACTAAAAGTGTTGATAAATTTTCATCAGACTAGATCTGATAGTCATTTTGAGTTCACTGTGTCTTCAGGATCCTGAACTATTCTCTTGACATGGAAAGCACTGTGACTGATGATGTCTTTGCAAGAGCCCTCAAGGTGTGGAGTGATGTCACTCCTCTGACGTTTACCCGCCTTCTTCAAGGTGATGCAGACATCATGATCTCCTTTGAAACAGGTGGTATGTGGTCTTTTTTACATTTCTAAGTCAAACATTTGCACTATAACAAATTAAGAAGCTGAATTCTGAAAATCAAACATTGATGAGCTGCTTCATGTTCTCTTTAGACCACGGGGATGGATTTCCCTTTGATGGTAAGGGTGGCATTCTAGCTCACACCTTTCTTCCAGGTATGAACTTTATTGTGGACGCCCACTTTGACAATGATGAATACTGGACTCTGGGAAAAGGAAATGGTAACTACACCTCAGAAATCATGTGCTTCTACTTCCTCCTTCCTCTGGTGTTCTTTGGACAGATTTCCTTTAACACACAATCCAATCTGTCTTCTCAGTGGTGAAGACTTACTCTGGCAATGCGGGAGGTGCCATATGTCACTTCCCCTTCACTTTCCATGGGAGATCGTACACCACCTGCATCACTGAAGACGTAAACAACAGCATACCCTGGTGTGCAACCACAGCCGACTACGACACAGACAAGAAATACGGCCTCTGCCCTACTGAACGTAAGCATGACAAAAATTACAAGCCTGAAGTTATAAATTATGTTTATGAGCTTGTAAAGTAAAACTGGAACTCATCCAATGACGTTTTCAACTGTAATCCTCACAGTCTTGTTCACATTTGACGGAAACGCGAATGGAGACCCCTGTGTCTACCCCTTCATCTTCCAGGGTAGGATGTATAAGAGCTGCACCACCGACGGTCGCGACGACGGAAAACGCTGGTGTGCCACCACTAGCAACTATGACACAGACAAGAAATATGGCATCTGTCCCAAACGTGGTGGGTAACAAAAAACACAAGGTGTGAAAGTCCTGCCACAGTGGCTTGTTGCTTTGTTTAACCACAGTTATTTTGTGTCTTTTTGTCCAGACACTGCTGTAATTGGAGGAACCTCGGATGGAGATGCCTGCCACTTTCCTTTTGTGTCGCGGGGCAAGGAATACCACTCATGTACTAGAGAGGGGAGGACAGACGGCAAATTGTGGTGTGCCACCACTGACAGCTATGATAGAGACCAGAAATTTGGCTTCTGTCCCAACCGTGGTGGGTAACAGAAAACACAAAAGTGTGAAAGTCCTAACACAGTGGTTTGTTGCTTTGAATAACCACAGTTATTTTGTCTCTTTTTGTCCAGATACTACCGTAAATGTGACAAGCTCAGATGGAGATCCCTGCCACTTTCCTTTTGTATTTCGGGGAATGGTATACTACTCATGTACTAGAGAGGGGAGGACAGACGGCAAATTGTGGTGTGCCACCACTGACAACTATGATAGAGACAAGAAATTGGGTTTATGTCCTGACCTGGGTGAGCGACACGAATGCAAGAATTTGTTCTGCATTTATCATTTTATGAGATTTATGAAATTTCTAACTGGCTATCTTCCAGGTTATAGCCTGTTCCTGTTGGCTGCCCACGAGTTCGGACACGGCCTGGGTTTGAATCACTCCAACGTTAGAAACGCTCTCATGTTCCCCTTGTACAGATATGTGGAGGATTTCTCCCTGGATCAGGACGACATTGATGGCATTCAGTTCCTCTACGGTGAGCTGACAACCCAGTACTCTTTCACAATAAATCTCGTCAAACTCATGAAAACTTTGTCTTAAAGAACATTCCCATATTTTGCAGGAAATAAAACAGGCCCTGGTCCTACTCTCAACGCCACAGTAATACCTAATCCGACTAGTTCATCTGTTGTGACAGTCTTACCAATTGTAGATCCCACCAAAGACCCCTGCAAGATGCTCAAGTTTGACACCATCACTGTGATTCAGAAACATCTGCATTTCTTCAAAGATGGGTAAGCAAATAGCTAGTTCTACTTATGCTCTAGAAACATAACCTATCGAGGTGCTAATCTTGCATTTCTGGTTGACAGGTATTTCTGGAAGGTATCAAGCAAGACAGACAGAGGTCGAACAGGACCATTTTCCATTTCTCAGAGTTGGCCAGCTCTACCTGGTGTCATTGACTCTGCCTTTGAGGATGTTCAGACCACAAAATTATACTTCTTTTCAGGTAAGGAGTGTTCCTTCAAGAGCTTATCAGAGCACTGAAATGTTAGACAAAGAGTTTTAATCATTATTATTGTTACATTAGGAACCAGGTTCTGGGTGTACACAGGAAGCAGTGTGCTAGGTCCCCACAGTATTGAGAAGCTTGGTTTGCCCCCAAGTGTACAGAAGGTGGAGGGAGCGCTGTATAGAGGGAAGAGCAAAGTGCTTCTCTTCAGTGGAGAAAACTTTTGGAGGTGACTAGAAATTGCCCCCCCTTTTTAGACAAAAGATCTGTAAATTAACCCATCCTGTTAAAGGACATACAGTAGATCTCAATCTATCTCTGATCCCTACAGGTTTGATCTCAAGACCCAAATGATTGACAAAGGATACCCCAAATATACCGGAGCCACCTTTGGAGGTGTTCCTAATGATGCTCATGATGTGTTCCAGCAAAAAGGTAAACATGCCTTCTACAACTAAGCTCAGGAACACAAATGCACAAACATCAACAAAACATGGCATACATTGTGGTGGTTGTAACATCAACGTTTTTCTTTCAGGCAACATTTACTTCTGCAGAGATCTTTTCTATTGGCGCCTGAATTCTCGCAGGGTGGTGGACCACACCGGCAATGTGAAATATGATCTTCTGAAATGCCCAAAATAATCAAGAAATAACAACTGAGATACATGCACAGATGGGCAGTGAGGCTGGAGCAACCAAATGTTTCTTTGTGCAGGCGTCTGAAAGAATGTGATGCAGTGTTTGTTCATCATGCCTTTTGTATGATGCATGTGCTTTATGCAATGTGAACGACTGACTTCTATTGAATTTGGCTGATTATTACTCATACAGCATTGGACTGAATGCAAGTCAAAGGCCCAGAAGGCAATGTTAAGGAAGAATTTCTAAATTAGTTAACTTGGTAACACTTTATTTGAAGGGGGTTGAATAAGACTGTCATGACACTGTCATAAACATGACATAACACCTGTCATGAACATCAATAAGTCTTCATGAATAGTTATGACTGTTGTCATAAAGCGTCATTCGGTAAATAATGACACTTTTAATACAAAGATGACATTATTCAAAATGTCTTCGTTATGACAACTTGTCATTAACATAGACAAAATTGTCTCCGTTATGACAACTTGTCATTAACCAAGAAATCATGATCTAACATAAATTTGTCATAATAGTAGTCATAATGATTTAATTATTACACTAGCAAAAGCTTTAACAAAACAATGATTAATATTTCCACTCCCTGAAATAAAGCAAAACAAGTAGGACAAGCAATAAAGATTTCATTAAGCTTTATTACACAGTCAAATGATTTAATAACAGACTCATTAACAATTTATTTTACATCAACTAAAGTGGAACAAGTAGCATCAATTATGAATGTGTCATTACAGTGTCATTAATATTAATTGTTACCTCAAGTAAAGTGAAACAAGTAACAACAGTTATGACAAAGTCATTAAGTGTCACTACGGTGTCCTTAATATTAACTATTACCTCAAGTAAAGTGAAACAAGTTACAACAGTTATGACAAAGTCATTAAGTGTCATTAATAGTAACTTTTTACCTCAAGTAAATTGAAGCTAGTAGCAACAATTATAAAGATGTAATTTAGTATCACAGTGTCAAATGCAATGCTAACAGAGTTATTGATATTAAGTCTTACCTCAAATGAAGTGAAACACACTGGACTATTTATAACTACCATCATAACTGTAGAACAAACCCTTTGTACATTGGAATAAAACAAAAGATAACTTGTTTTAAGATAACAGAGGGTTTAACATCTGGTCAGTATATTGTTACTCTGAAATGCTGATTGGTAAAATAAAACAGAATTACTTATTCTTTAACTTAAGAAAATAAGTTCTTTCAACAGTAACATTTTTTGCTTTGATTATGTCAGCCATCTCCTTCGTAATAGTCTTCCTGTAATGCTCTGAAAACAGGAGATCTTCTTCTTGTCTTCATTTCCTGGAAGCAGCTCTTTGAAGGTGTCCAGAAATGCTCAGAAATTACAGCTGTTCTTGCAATAGTTAATCATGGCGAAAGCCTTTTCATGAATTCAAACTTGGTGAATCTCTTCTGGACATTCTCATAGTCGGTGATGACTCAATTCATTGTGGTCACTTAAAAAAAGAACAAAAACAAAAAACAATGTCATCATATTCCAGCATTTATTTAAATACCATTTCAAAAATGTCCCTTGCTGCACACTGTCAGAATGGTAGACTGGCAGACAAATGCCTAGTTAACATGGCTGGTTGTTATAAAGTGTAATACAATTATTTCTTAGTACAAGTGGAATAATAACTGGAGCTGAACAAAATTATTCTGATCAAATATTTGTCTGGCAGAAGTTCAGACAGACTGCCACTGTTATTCGAATGCATCATTTAACATACAGTTTAAGGCACATGAATGCATCTTTTTACTTAATGAGCATTCTAAATTATTTCTAACCAGATAATCTAACTTAGGGTTGTTTGCAAGAAGCTTATTAATAAATAAATAGATTTAACATCAGTTTTAGTTGTCTAAAACTGACAACTAAAACTGTCAGGAATGTTGATTCCTGCTCCCCATTCCCCACTTACCTGGCTGTCCCACCCCACTTCACATGGTGAAAATATTAACACAAAAACGACTTACCTAATTTTCTTGGGGAATATTTCATCTGCTTCTTTATCTTTGGTCAAACAGGAACTTCTTTCTCTGGTGGCTGATCCTTATCATCCTCCACACTCGTAGCATGTCTTCATTAGCCAACTTTGTCCTCCCCACCATGTGTCCTTAGGCTAGCCTGGGTCTTCACGTGGCTAAACTTGCCAAAGCAAAGAACACAAGCACTGTGTCACATCAGCCAAGTCGCTAAATAATGCACATGAAGGATAACTTTGACTAATATATTAGCTTTTAATTTGCTAGATTAAAATTGGGGGGCGGGGGGAAAAATTTGCCTGTCTTTAAAATATATTTAATATCAAGGGCTAGCGTTACAGTAATTGTGTTTAATAACTTTAGCTAACATTAACTTACAGCAAGGTAGGATGGGCTTGAATTGCTTATAGCTAACATTACAGAGAAAGAGAACATAGTCAATGTTATTTTCTCAAAGAAAATGTAAAGTTAATAAGACACATACCTCATATGTATTTATTAGGTAATTAATTAGGTATCAAACTTCGGCTTCTTTTTAAACTGGAGGTCTGGCCGTTATAACTTGTGTTAGGTTTGCACCACAATATGGAAGATTTCTTCTTCACCAACACACTGCACGCCTGTTCGTGCACTACTGCCTCTCCTGGTGGAGATGGTGTATTGCACTACTTAGCCTTTGTGTTTAGAAATGGGGTCCATACCAACCGACCCCACACACGTAAAACTTTTATCATTTGCCACAGTTCTCTACGTTTGCCTCAGTCCTCGCATGCACAAGGGTTAAAACAGCCTTAAATAATGTTTCAAATGCTAAGTTCATAAGTGCTTTGTAGACATCTTGCTGTAAAACTTTAGGATCGATTAAATTAAGAAAATTAAGACTAAACAACATGGCAGAGCTTTATAATGTTACTACATACAGCTAATTTTTAAAGTTTAATCAGTAATACTTTTATAAAAATTTATGTCAGATCATGATTTCTTGGTTAATGACAAGTTGTCATAACGAAGACATTTTTGGCGAGGTTAATGACAAGTTGTCATAACGAAGACATTTTGTCTGGATTAATGACAAGTTGCCATAATGAAGACATTTCGAATAATGTCAACTTTGTATTAAAAGTGTCATTATTTAGCGAATGATGCTTTATGACAACAGTCATAACTATTCATGAAGTTTTATTGATGTTCATGACAGGTGTTATGTCATGTTTATGACAGTGTCATGACAGTCTTATTCAACCCCCTTCAAATAAAGTGTTACCAAACATTCTTCCTTTGTGAGTGTCTTTATCATTTGCAAATACTTTAAGTATGGTGGTGGGAGCATCATGTTGTGGAAATTGGTGGAGTTCATAAAACAAGAACATTCCATGGAAACAAGACATTATTTAGAAAAACTAAGAAAGAAATTAGACAAAATGAAGATGGTCAGTGAGAAGTAGATGAGTGTATATGAATATACATTGGTGATGTTAGGGGAGAATGGCAGACTAAAATAAAGATAAATAATTAAGCAAATAATGTTGATGTACATTTGTAAACACACAACACACTGAATGTTGAAGTAGATTGGCTACAGCAAACTGTCACACCAAGCAATCGTGTCAAGTAGGAACAGGAAAGTGAGACAACAATTCACACAGACTCACCAAAATTGGACAGCGACAAATTGGAAATATGTTGTCTTGTCAAATGAGTCTCAATTTCAGCTGCAACACCCAAAGTGGGGTCTCCAACCAGACTTTGGGTTCCACTGGCTTAACTCAAGTAAAGTGCTAGTTGTTGCCCATTCATGGATATGTCTGGTAGCTCGTGAAGCACTAACTCCACGCCTTGCAAGTCTTCTTCTATCCCACCCTTTTTCTTCCAGTAAACTTCACGTTAATAAACTTCACAGAGCGTTCTGGCTGCACAGAACGCTCTGTGCAGCCAGCTTCTTTAACATTGACTGAGTATGTTAAAGTCTGCCGACTGGATAGATGCATTGCAAATTAGCTAAGGCTATAAATGTTACGTATACTCAACAATTGTTCCCATTCAAAGAAGCAATAAACAAACAAACCACTCTGTACTCAAAATAAGTTTTCACCCGTCTTATACAATATTGTACTTTTTCAAGAAACTGATACACGTCTGCCTTCATTCAATAAACCAGTAAATAAATTTACTTAGCAATGTTATTCTGATGTAGAGATGCACCTCTACATGAATCTTTAAACATTTCTCCAGAAAATGATCTCTGATGGATGACACATTCATGTGAAACTTCTAAGTTGCGAGTGACAGGGCTGAAATAATATCTGAAGAAAAGCTGTATATGGCAAATCAAATTCTTTCTCTTCTACTTTTTCCTCCTTTTACTGTTTTGTTAAACAGATACCGAAAGACGCCAAGTAACGTAGGATAACTAACACAAAAGCCTGTGTTCGTGTAGAAGAATATAACTATACTAAAAGGCATGTTGTTGGTTGATTCACATTAAGATATGTTTTGACTGGAAAGAAATGTACTGTGTCAAATGTACTGGGTCAATCTGACCTAGAAGTCAGAAAGGAACTCAGAATGGAGAGATGTGGAATAAGCAATCACTAAAGAGGGAAAGGTTAAGTTGTTGTGCAAGAAACTTCTGGCAAATGTCTTTTCCTGCTTGCGTGCGAGGAAGTCGGCCAGGACTGGGAAAGAATCTGTATTTGGACAGATAAGAAACCAACAACTTGACTAATAGTTCTTCTGATGGAGCAGATTTAATTTCCAGGAGGTCAACCCCTAATTCTCTGAACTTCCAACACACATCCAGTGTAAGACGGAGCCAGAATTGCTACGTAAGCGAGGTCCAGTAATGCCATTGGTCAAAGCTTTTCAATGCACAACAGTAGAGCTGGAACTGTATAAAAACTTGATGTCAGAAGTAAGAGACAAGACATTTTGGATTCTGAGACGATGAAAATGAGACGATGAAAATGTAATGTGTGAATCCACAGATGTGCATTAAATGTCTTCCTGTTTGTCTATGAGCTGGAGAGAATGGAGTTTGTGTATCGCTTCTTTATTTCCATGAGTTTAGCACCTTTTAATTCCTCCATATCATCATCATCAAATGTGTGCACGTCTCCCCCTAGTTTAAACACCACAATGACTTCTGAGTCTTAATAAAATTGCAGCTTAATTTCATCTGCCTGTGTATTTTCTTGATATAGACTGAAAAATGTAAAATCTGTTTTGTTTTTTCAAGCAGCTGAAAAGTGCATAAGAAACATGATTACTATTCATTCTTCACTACAAATATAACAGAGTTCCACCAATCAACTATATTAAATGGCATAATGAGGATTATGGTGAAAAAATCAATAAAAAAAAATCTCTTAAAATCCCTTATAGTCCAATTAGCTTTCCGAGACAGGAATGAAAGGTCGTTGTACAAAAACCATTTACCAGAAGACTTTTTAACATAGGTTTCCAGAAATTATTATAAAAAATAAAAGTAGGTAGGTAGGTAGCAGTGACGTGCGGTCAGGGGAGGCAGGTGAGGCAGAGCCTTCCCTGTCGTCATGGAAAAATAATATATAATAATAAAACCATTTATATTGCTATTTTCACCCTGTGGTTTGTCCTATAAAGTATCTATTTTTTACTTAGCTTAACCAATTTTGATGATTCTTTCTTCAAAATCGCTGGATTTTCGCATTTTCCCATTCAAATGCTCAGAAGCGAAGCCGGTGAGGCAGCAGCGAGCTGAGCCTCACCTGGGATTGCACAACCTCTCGCTAACTACACTGGCTGCCATTCTATGAGAGCATGTTCGTCCTGTCTGTACGCCAGCAATGAAATGGCTAAAAAACATTTAATATATGGACTGATTTTCCATCATTTCGCTTATGTATATAATGTACAGTGTTTTTTGTCACCAACTGTGTGTGTATCGTGTTTTGTGTGCGGAGGAGCGATCAGAAACGACAGAAAACAGACTCCAGGGGAGGCAGGCAGTTCTCTTGCCTCATGTCAGGGGGCGCTCATGATCCCAGATATTGTGACCGCACAACTGCAGAGTAAGACACAGTGAGCTAGCCATGGAGCTAGCCACACAGTAAATAAGTAAAGTACAGCGATATATTTGTTTTCTCCTTTCTTCCGACGTCAACATGAAAGACTACATTTCTTAAACAGTTTTCTAAAGTGGATTTTCAGTTGAAGCAGGAGATAATAACTAAAGGAAGACCAACACCGGAGCTGAAGGTTTTGCTTCGAGACAGTTTGATGATTCTCAAACGGAGTAGAAAAGACATGCTGAGGATAGACTTGGCTTTGGATGAACGGATATTTTTGTGCAGAATTAGCGGTGCATGGATTTCATTGATACATAAAGGTAAGACAGCAATAAGATGTTTTTTTTTATGAAATATGCGTTTTGTGGGCAGTTTGTATGTCTAAATAATTCAGTAAAGTAGAAGCGGTAGCTAATCTATCACAGCAATTATTTATTAATTAAACATTAAGCCTAAAACATACAACAACAGACTGGATGTTCTGTTCTGTGTGCAAAATTCTTGAATGTTTTTTGGTGTTAAATCCTAAAATATGAAGTGGCATTGTTGTCAGTTGCTATGGCAACGAATCTGCATAGCTTGGCGAATACAGATAACTTTGCTGTGGATCATAGCACAAAATCAATACTTACATTTCTAAGTTTCACTGAGTTAACGCGGCTATGGATGGCATGTAAAAGATTAGTCGTTTTGCCCTCCAGCATTGTATGCTTGCGCGAAATTTCCGTACGTCCAATAACATGCAAGGTGCATGGTGTCTAAGTCTTAAGTCAGTGCCTCACCAGCAGTGAACCTCACCGCACGTCACTGGTAGGTAGGTGGGTGGGTGGGTAGGTAGGTAGGTATTTTTACTGCAAACTGACAGACTTTATAACTTCTTTAGAGTGAAGCCTTAAATACTCTGATGAAATTTTGAATCTGATCAGAGAAATGCACCAAAAGAATTTGATTAACACATATCTGTATTTTATTTAATAAATTGTACAAACCACAAGGCATTTCTAGAAATAAGAATTGAAATTCAAACATTGAAATTATGTGCCCCCCACATTGTTTATGTGACCAAACAAAGTGTGGTTGCATTTCTTTGGTTAAATTGTGATCTTCGTGTAGGATTTTACCCTGTTTTGAAATGTTTGGGGCAATGTCACGCAGTAGCACAAATGCGCCACTAGATGGCAGACGTGGGACATGACGGGACCGACGGTGCAACAGTTCTGTGCGGAAAAATCTCCCCTCCATTCGGATGAGAGCTACCAGCACAGCATCACCTTCTCCTCTGGCTCACTCGTTTCTCCTGTTAAAACAGGTTATTTAGATCTGCCCGCCTGTCCCTCCACCTGGGACCTACAACAATTACAGCGAAGAACAGACAGGGCCGGCTCAAGCCTCCATGGGGCCCTAAGCGAAATTTGGTTTCGGGGCATCTCTAGTTCAATGTGGACTGGCTGCAATCAGCAGTCTGATCATTAGGTCATCACACAGTGCTTATTGCATGTCTAGTAGTGCTGTTTACATTATATACATGTATAATACAGGAAAGATTTATATCGACCAGTTGATTTCTGGGTGCCGATTTCCTTAATTTTGGGGGATCGTGATTGGCCTGAAACTTATAGTTATGATAGAAATTTACTATGCCGTTTCTATTGCCACAGTTTAATAAAAAGTGTCTTTGAATAGTGCAAACAATTGCTTTTAACAATACAATTAAGAAGCTAAACCCTCAAACTTAAATAAGACTTCAGTACATTTCCACTCAAAACAAAATGTAAAATGTCTGTGCCCTAAAGGTTAGCCTTTTAGGCAAAAATCCCTCAACATTAAATAAGAGTCCTTTCAGTCAATGTTTTTGCAAGTAATTTAGAACATGCAACAATACCAACTAAATCAGTGTTTCTCAACTTTTTTGGGGCCGGCGCCCCCCTAGCCTTTATCCAGGTCCCTCACTGCCCCCCAACAAAGAATTTGCAGGCTACTTTGCACTGACTATTTTATCCTTAATATTACTATCACTATTGTAGATGTTTTGATTTTTATGCTCGTTTCTGTATTTATCATCAAGATAATTTCCCAGAGAACAAAAAGTCATGGGAATAGAAATTATTTTCACAGTCGTCTATGAAAAATTTAATGAACATTCAAGTTAAAATTGGTAGGCCTAACAGCAGCCAATCAGAGTGGAAAAATATTCTTGTTCCTTGCCATTTTCTAGTTGTTAAATATACAAAATGACCAGATAAAAAATGTACAGCAATGCCAGTTTAAACTTTGAACTATTTGCAAAACGACTGAGCTCTGGAACATTAAAACATTGATAGAATTGTAACTACATTAATCATAGCTCATTTTCTCTTCAGTGTTTCTGTCGGTTTCTGGTGGTGCAGAAAACAAAAGTTCCAGGTCCTTTTAATGCCATAGACAGAAACATGGATTATATCTTTATATAGACCTGTCTATTGATTAAATATTACTGGACAGAAATTACAAAGAACAAATCTGGTTCTTAATCAAATCCTAATGAGTCAAATTGAAAGTGTCATGGAGTCGTCAGCCTCATGACATTAACACTGACATGAAAAATAATACTGAAGAAATAAATACATCAAATCTAATTAAAAACATAAATAAGTGATCAGTTCTTTACTGTTATGGTCTGTAAGACATATTTATTCTCAGTGCTAGATGTGGTCTCAACAAACCCATGGCACTTCAACAATATTTTACCTTTTATCTGGAAATAGTGTCTGTTTATTCTTGCCATACAGTCCTCTGTATCAATTATTGCTCGAAAGGTTTTGTCATACCAGTTTATTCCTCTGAATTTACTTTAGTTTCTTAGTTTATTCTTGCATTTTGTTCTTCATTCATTTCCATTTAGTTTCCTTTGATTAGTATTATCCTCTCTTGGTTTATTGCTATGTCCACTTTAGTTTCTTTCCTGTTGCTAGATTTATTTTATCGTTTATTGACGCTCAGTAATCTCATCATCTGCTGCGCCTCCTAATCATCATGTGTTTCATATCATGTGTTGATTTTTTTCACTGTTCAGCGTCGGATTCTCTGTTTTTATGCCATAATTCACATCTAGTTCGTCGCTCCGTTTTATATTCAGTTTCTCATGTTTCAGAGTTTTGCCATAGTGCGCGACGGGTTTTTTTTTTTATTACCCGCTAAGGTGCAGGGCGTATCAATGGGGCAAAGGCAGACTGACATATTAAAACAAAGGAAACAATTTCGGTATTTTGATTATTGAAATTTAAAAATGCTATGGTTCCGTTGTTCACACCCGTTTCATACCGGACCACTTACAGCTCCAGTGTTAACGCTATAAAATGAATGCTCTCTATCGTGGTATCACACATGGAGGGATTTCTTTATTTAAATGGGTTCATTTTTCAGAGGGATACAAAGTCAGGGTATCGTGATTTTAGTAATTACATGTTTATAAGAGCGATTTTTTGTTGTCCTCCATGGAAGCAGCAGCATCCAGACGGAAATAAAACACTTTTTAATATAAGTTGCTGCTTTAACATGATCACAGAACTGCCAAAACATATGTACAAAAATCCTCAATAAAACATAAAATATTATAAAATCAGACACCAGACAAAGTGAATCACAGCACCGCCATCAGCCGGTTTAACGCTGAACTAAATGGCGAAGCTACTACTAGCAGGAGTGGAGCTGCGCCAAAAGCTACAAACACTGAACAGAAGAGCTGCTATCGATACAGTTGCAGCTAGGCAGCGACATTTCAGACCAAAAAAATTATATCAGCTAAAATCAAAATCAGCTGGTCAGGCTGTTTAAAGGTCGGTAACCAGGGATCAGCGAAAAAAACTGCAATCGATGTAGCCCTACACACATATTCATGACATTCTTTGATGAAATAAATTTCTCTTAAGCATTACTCCAATAGCTAAAAATTTTATTTATACCAGGTGAGTCTTTCTCCCCTGAGAATGTGGACCAGTACCGGTACTGGACTGATTCAGAGCGTTCAAATAATTTTAACAGAAGTTTCACATAACTTAGAAATTGATGTAACAATGTTTGTTTTAGCCACAAAATGATTCTGCTCAGCAGCAAACAACATATACTGCAGCATAGAGCAGCTCATCGATGCAGCAGCTGTGTAGCCTGACGTAAAAAACCTTTTGCTACACAATGTCAAACATCGGGAAATTTTAATTATTGTTACCAAACGTTATTAAACACGGCGTTTTGAAACCAAAAATACCTCAGAAATATACAGAGCCAACCATGAGAATCAACTCATTTAAAGTTTAAACTCAGTGTCACACAAAGACAAAGAGCCTAGCATAAATGTTTGGCTGTTGAACTGGACCGTTCCAGGTCGCTATCAAGCTAGTAGCTTTACTAATCTTTTACATTACATTACATTACCAAGTCACAATAAAACAAACCTTTATCTTGGCTTTTCTGTTCTTTTTGTTTTTTCCCTCCATGAAGGATAAGTCCTTTTTTGAGACATCGTTTTGCTTCTTCCATAAAATAATGATTTCTACATACATTATCAAATATATACTTTTGTAAAAACAAATCACTTCATATTGAAATTTGTGTGTCTGTAATTATAATGACATAGAAATTATTACTAAAAAATCAGCTCCACTGAGGGGGGGCCCAAAACTGCTGCTTGGTTTGCTGTTGCCTTGGGTCGGCCCTGTCTACCACCATGCATCTTACATCTTGCATCACCCACAATAGTGATGCTCTTATTTTTCTCTGTCAAGTTCGTAGTTGAACACACAAATTGTTTTTAATAAGAAGAGAAATGTTATAGCAAAAACTAAATAAGGAGCTTTTTCTTAGCAGTGCTATACAAAGAAGCAAAAAATGTTTGATGTGCAAGAGATAAATAGTCACACTTTACATGGAAAAAGTTTAAAAAGAAAGAAAAACATCAACTTATTATCCACTCATTAGTTAGTAGGTATGGAATAAATGTGGATGAGGAACATTTTATTTGACGGGGTGTGAATGAGACTGACATGACACTGTCATAACCACCTGTCATGAACATGAGTAATTCATGTCTATGGGCCCACAAGATGATAGATATCTTCTTTACCAAGAAGACCAAGGCACTGTGCGCCTGTTTGTACACTGCTGCCTCTCACTGGTGGAGATGGTGTATTGCACTACTTTAGGATCAATTAATTTAAGAAATGTAATCAGTGTCAGAGCAATATAACATCACCACGTAAAGCTAATTTTTGAAGTTTAATCGGTAATACTTTTCTAACAAATTTATGTCAGATCATGATTTATTGATTAATGTCAAGTTGTCATAACAAAGACATTTTGAATAATGTCAACTTTGCATTAAAAGTGTCATAATTTACCGAATGACACTTTATGACAAAAGTCATAAATATTCATGAAGACTTATTCATGTTTACGACAAGTATTTACGACAGTATCATGTCAGTCTTATTCACACCCCGTCAAATAAAGTGTTACCTGTGGATGTTTTAGAAATTCCCCCAGCCTGTAAATTTCTGCACAGAACTGATGTTACAGTAGGCGGGAGCGAGGGTTTGATGACTAAGACTCTACTCTGTATAAATACAACATCTACAACCCCAACCAGCAGCAGAGTTCAGACAGGCAGCAACAGGGACCAACTTCCAAAACACAGAAGACATCACTGAAGTGGAAACTTTGCCGATTTTCTGAGATTTTTTTCTTCTTTTGACTTTGGTTCACACTTGATTATCTGTCTTTGAAGTTAGTTTTAGCATTTTTGTTGCATTTTGTGCTGCAGCAGAGCTCGCCATGAGGTGCTGTGCGTTAGTGGTGTGTTTACTTTTGGGAATAGGCGTGCAGAACGGATGGAGCCGTCCTGTCAAGTCGGTCCTTGTCACCTCCCCAGGGAACATCGTCAAAAATGTGGCAGATGTGGAGCTGGCACAAGTGAGTAGCAGATGGCAGTGTTGTGGTCAAGATCACCTAACCCGAGACCAAGTCAAGACCAAGACTGAGGGATGTTGAGACCAAGTCAAGACCAAGACTGAGGGATGTCGAGACTGGGTCAAGATCAAAACCAGCCCCCCACGCTACATGACACTATAAAATGTGAAATATGATCAAAATTGCTTCTCAAATTGATCTGAAAGATCCATATTTCCATTAAAACACCTAGATATTAAATACTTCATGGATTTTACAAATATCAAATGGAGAACAAACTCTTTGTTCTACTTTGCTTCCATCTCTGTGCTACAAATCTGCAATGGTCTCGTGCCATCCCTAAAAAGATAACGCCCAAACATTTTCTGTGCCCCATCTATGGATTACAAATAGCCGTCTGGTTGAAAGATGTATGTGGGGCGGGGGAGGAAGTAATGTATGTGAGGTGAAGGAGCGTAGAAAACATACCCTCGCTCTAGTTGTCCCCACCATCTGTGAAAGCAAAGTGCTGCTGAGTTAGCTGTGGCCATCGGATTTCTTATTATTATTGCAGCGCTGTCCTATTACTGACGATTAGACAGACATATTCTACTGCTCAGAGAAAACCACTGCTCTCAGAGCGCCACGTGGAAGTGAAGAGAGGGGAGTGGAGGGAGAGTAACAGAAACACATCATTGCTTGGATTTTAATCGGTGCGTTTTCCCCTGAAAACAAAGATGTTAACAAATAAACTGGACACTATGCTGTACGTTTAGTGATATTTTCACAGTTGCAGTCTTGATGTCTTGAAATAAAATCCCGAGTCCTCAGCGCCCAAGACCAAGACAAGACCGAGACCATCAAAAAATGGTCGTGAAACCAAGACCGATCTCAAGTGTTACAACACTGGCAGAAGGTTTATTCTTCTTTTCTTAGTCTGAGACTCCCAGAATGAAGTTTTAATAAAGTTGTTTGGGGGAAACAAATTACCTGAATAGAGACTGATATCACAATGTTAATGGAAATATTTACTCTCTAAATTAAAGCTACAAACGTCTTTTATGAAAACAATTTATAAATGTGTGACATTACACAAATTGAGAATGGGAGTGTTTGGCTGAGCTCTGGTGTGTTTTGTCTTGTTTGACAGAGTTATCTGAAAAAGTTTGGTTACATGAGGACGGAGCAGCGCAGTGGCTTCAAGTCCAAGGTGTCCATAGCAAAGGCTCTGAAGAAGATGCAGAGACAGATGGGTCTGAAGGAGACTGGAAAACTGGACAAGCCGACAATGAAGGCCATGAAGCAACCTCGCTGTGGTGTTCCTGATGTGGCAGATTACGTCGTATATGGTGGAGTGCGCAAATGGGACCATAACAACATTACATACAAGTGAGTGGAAGGAAGAAATACTGTGTCATCACATTAATGATTACAGAGTGAGATATTTTTTATTCTACCAAATATATTCTAGTAATATAAAAAAACTTTTGCTTGTTAATAAATTGGTTTTTAATGCAGCTTTTCAGATTTTTTTTTTAAATAGCACTTTATACAAAAAAACAAATCATAGATGTTCAGATGGCATTGGTTAATGCTATGGCATGCAAAGGGAAGTTTAAATAATGATAACTTAAATTGTTGGAAAACATGCAAATCAAGAGAAAATAAAAACTGACATACTTCCCTGTGCCTCGTGCGATTTCACCATAAATGTTTTTGCCTTGGCAGGTTACATCTTTAATAAAAACCATTTCACAGCCTAAAATCAGAAGCAAATTATATCATGACATGTTGTGCTACACACACAACTATAGTTTCAGAAAACTCTCTCTTGTAGCTTGTGGAGGAAAATTACTGTAAGTTAAAATCTGTTATATGAAATGCTTGTGAACTCTCACCAAAATAACTATTTGGGTTACATGTACAAGGTTGGAAGTTGTTTCCCACAGCTGCATGAGAACCAGACTGTCTCACCCATTTGTTTTGAATTCCTTATCCTTGATATAAAACTTGTGTTGACTCTTCCTGGCAGAGCTTTCCATCCAGAACTGCTTCATTATTGATTGTCCCACAAACTCTCTGTATTGTGCACAATATATGAATAAACCTGATTGAGTGATTTCACCTGAACAGTGTTAGGGAATAATTTTTTTTCATAACAATTTGGTGCCATGACCTGGATCCCTTGACTGGACATCCGAGGACATTGACGAACAGCGTTTTGGTACCGACCTGGACTAAAAGTGTTGATAAGTTTCCATCAGACTGGATCACATAGTCATTTTGAGTTCGCTGTGTCTTCAGGATCCTGAACTATTCTCTTGACATGGAAAGCAATGTGATTGATGATGTCTTTGCAAGAGCCCTCAAGGTGTGGAGTGATGTCACTCCTCTGACGTTTACCCGCCTTCTTCAAGGCGATGCAGACATCATGATCTCCTTTGAAACAGCTGGTATGTGCTCTTTTTTACATTTCTAAGTCAAACATTTGCACTCTAACAAATTAAGAAGCTGAATTCTAAAAATCAAACATTGATGAGCTGCTTCATGTTCTTTTTAGACCACGGGGATCCATACCCCTTTGACGGTAAGCATGGCGATCTAGCTCACGCCTTTTCTCCTGGTGTGGGCATTGACGGGGAAGCCCACTTTGACAATGATGAATACTGGACTCTAGGAAAAGGAAAAGGTAACTACACCTCAGAAATCATGTGCTTCTACCTTCCTCCTTCCTCTGGTGTTCTTTGCACAGATTTCCTTTAACACACAATCCAATCTGTCTTCTCAGTGGTGAAGACTTATGCTGGCAATGCGGGAGGTGCCGTATGTCACTTCCCCTTCGCTTTCCGTGGGAGATCGTACACCACCTGCATCACTGAAGGCGTAAACAACAGCATACCCTGGTGTGCAACCACAGCCAACTACGACACAGACAAGAAATACGGCCTCTGCCCAAGTGAACGTAAGCATGACAAAAATGACAAGCCTGAAGTTGTCCATTATGTTTATGAGCTTGTGAAGGAAAACTGGAACTCATCCAACTACACTTTCAACTGTAATCCTCACAGTCTTGTTGACATTTGACGGAAACGCGAATGGAGCCCCCTGTGTCTACCCCTTCGTCTTCCAGGGTAAGATGTATAAGAGCTGCACCACCGACGGTCGCATCGACAGAAAACGCTGGTGTGCCACCACTAGCAACTATGACACAGACAAGAAATATGGCATCTGTCCCAAACGTGGTGGGTAACAGAAAACACAAGGCGTGAAAGTCCTGCCATAGAGGCTTGTTGCTTTGTTTAACCACAGTTATTTTGTGTCTTTTTGTCCAGACACTGCTGTAATTGGAGGAACCTCGGATGGAGATGCCTGCCACTTTCCTTTTGTGTTCCGGGGCAAGGAATACCACTCATGTACTAGTGACGGTTTCGTAGGCAGCAAATTGTGGTGTGCCACCACAGATAACTTTGATAGAGACAAAAAATTTGGCTACTGTCCCAACCGTGGTGGGTAACAGGAAACACAAGGCGTGAAAGTCCTACCACAGTGGCTTGTTGCTTTGTTTAACCACAGTTATTTTGTCTCTTTTTGTCCAGACACTACCGTAATTGTGACAAGCTCAAATGGAGATCCCTGCCACTTTCCTTTTGTATTTCGGGGGAAGGTATACGATGAATGTACAACTGACGGGAGGACAGATTTCAAATTGTGGTGTGCCACCACTGGCAACTATGATAGAGATAAGAAATCGGGTATCTGTCCTGACCTGGGTGAGCAACACGAATGCAAGAATTTGTTCTGCATTTATCATTTTATGAGATGGTAAAATTTCTAACCGGCTATTTTCCAGGTGTTAGCCTGTTCCTGGTGGCTGCCCACGAGTTCGGACACTCCCTAGGTTTGGATCACTCCAACATTAGAGGAGCTCTCATGTTCCCCTGGTACAGCTATGTGGAGGATTTCTCCCTGGATCAGGACGACATTGATGGCATTCAGTTCCTCTACGGTAAGCGGACAACCCAGTACTCTTTCACAATAAATCTCGTCAAACACATGAAAACTTTGCCTTAAAGAACATTCCCATATTTTGCAGGAAATAAAACAGGCCCTGGTCCTACTCTCAACACCACAGTAATACCTAATCCGACTAGTTCATCTGTTGTGACAGTGTCACCCACTGTAGATCCCACCAAAGACCCCTGCAAGATGCTCAAGTTTGACACCATCACTGTGATTCAGAGACATCTGCATTTCTTCAAAGATGGGTAAGCAAATAGCTAGTTCTACTTATGTTCTAGAAACATAACCTATTGAGGTGCTAATCTTGCATTTCTGATTGACAGGTATTTCTGGAAGGTATCAAGCAAGACAGACAGAGGTCGAACAGGACCATTTTCCATTTCTCAGAGTTGGCCAGCTCTACCTGCTGTCATTAACTCTGCCTTTGAGGATGTTCAGACCAAAAAAATATACTTCTTTTCAGGTAAGGAGTGTTCTTTCAAGAGCTTATCAGAGCACTGACATGTTAGACAAAGAGTTTTAATCATATTTTATTGTTACATTAGGAACCAGGTTCTGGGTGTACACAGGAAGCAGTGTGCTAGGTCCCCACAGTATTGAGAAGCTTGGTTTGCCCCCAAGTGTACAGAAGGTGGAGGGAGCGCT
This sequence comes from Poecilia mexicana, assembly GCF_051168715.1. Lineage (NCBI taxonomy): Eukaryota > Metazoa > Chordata > Actinopteri > Cyprinodontiformes > Poeciliidae > Poecilia > Poecilia mexicana. Next base: position 28,996,432 of record NW_028263376.1, read on the forward strand.
ACAGAGAGGGAAGAGCAAAGTGCTTCTCTTCAGTGGAGAAAACTTTTGGAGGCGAGTAGAAATTGCCCCCCTTTTTAAGACAAAAGATCTATAAATTAACCCATCTTGTTAAAGGACATACAGTCGATCTCAATCTATCTCTGATCCCTACAGGTTTGATCTCAAGAACCAAATGATTGACAAAGGATACCCCAAATATACCGAGGCCAGCTTTGGAGGTGTTCCTAATGATGCTCATGATGTGTTCAAGCAAAAAGGTAAACATGCGTTCTAGAACTAAGCTCGGGAACACAAATGCACAAACGTCAACAAAACATGGCATACATTGTGGTCATTGTAACATCAACGTTTCTCTTTCAGGCAACATTTACTTCTGCAGAGATCTTTTCTACTGGCGCCTGAATTCTGCCAGGCAGGTGGACCACACCGGCAATGTGAAGTACGATCTTCTGAAATGCCCAAAATAATCAAGAAATAACAACTGAGATACAGGCAGATGGGCAGTGAGGCTGGAACAACCAAATGTTTCTTTGTGCAGGTGTCTGAAAGAATGTGATGCAGTGTTTGTTCATCATGCCTTTTGTATGATGTATGTGCTTTATGCAATGTGAACGACCGACGTCTATTGAATTTGGCTGATTATTACTCATACAGCATTGGACTGAATGCAAGTCAAAGGCCCGGAAGGAAGTAACCATCGTTTGCACTCATTCTAACATGCTGTGAACTGATGACCGTAGTGGCCTATAATTTGAGACCCTTACAAGTAAGTTCAACACATGCTTTCTGGGTAAAACTCGGGATTTGCAGATGAAATTTCATGTCTGACTGGTTCAGACCCTTGTCAGTATTCAAATCATTTTTTTGGTATTCATAACAACATCTAATATTATTATTTTATGTCATGAGCCTGTTTGTTTGGTGTGGTTTTATGTGATTTTCTGAAAGTGGTTTCAAAGCCATAAACTTGCACTGGAAGACATTCTGTGTCTCCTTAATTAAAATTATTTATAAAACTAATAATTTTGTACAAATATTCCAGCTTTCAATGCTATAAAAATTTTGTGAGAACATTCTTCCTTTGTCAGCGTCTTTATCATTTGCAAATACTTTAAGTATGGTGGTGGGAGCATCATGTTGTGGAAATTGGTGGAGTTCATAAAACAAGAACATTCCATGGAAACAATGAAGCAAGATATTATTTAGAAAAACTTAGAAAGAAATAAGACAAAATGAAGATGGTCAGTGAGAAGCAGGTGAATGTATACAAATATACATTGGTGATGTTAGAGGAGAATGGCAGACTAAAATAAAGATAAATAATTAAGCAAGTAATGTTTATGTACATTTGTAAACACACAACACACTGAATCTTGAAGTAGATTGGCTACAGCAAACTGTCACACCAAGCACTCGTGTCAAGTAGGAACAGGAAAGTGAGACAACAATTCACACAGACTCACCAAAATTGGACAGCGACAAATTGGAAATATGTTGCCTTGTCAAATGAATCTCAATTTCAGCTGCAACACTCAGACAATAGACTCAGAATAATAAAATAGCATGAATCCATATTGCCTTGTGTGGGTAGTGTGGAAAAAAAAAAGCTAAATCTTCCACACACAAACATAAATTTTGTCTGACCCTTCCTGGTTAAAATATTAAACTTTCCTGTGCCTTATTATAAGATTCTGTCCTTCAGATTTCATTTGCGTGAATGCGTGTTCAGCATCTTGCGTTTCCCTCTTTGTGGCGACATCAAAACTGTGATTGATACTGAGCTGGGAGTAAACAGATGGCTCTTTTTGTCTTCATAGACACAGACTCCCAAAACCAGATTCAGTCAAGCTGCGCAGGAAACTAAAGACCTGTTACAGAAATCTGTGTCGCAATGTTAATGAATGTTTATTTTTTACATTTAAACCATGAGAGAGTTTCACTTCAGATTATAAATGCCCCTCAAAGGCAAAGAAGGAATGTTAATATTGCAGAAAACCAAAATGGCTTCATGAGCACGTGGTAATAAACACCAAGCTTGTATTTTGATACAAAAGAAAATATGAAAAAGTTTAAGAGAATCCAAATATTGTATAAGTCCATTCACCTTTTATTTCTATAATAAAAATATTGATTCAGTGAAAAATATTTCTATGTGCCTCACAATACATTTCCTCTGTTCTTGCTTGAAGCTCCTTCTGCATTTAAGGCATGTAAGGCAATGCAATCTTTATTTTCAGGTTAAAAACTGATCATTTTTAAGACGATAATAAACTAGTTGGTTCCATAAACAAGCCCTCTTTTTAGCTCAGGTACTATTTTTCTGAAGTTGTCTCTGTTTCAGGAGTGGTTTATTTTCCAAACTTTTCTACTCTGGGGACTTCAGCTCTTTGAATCAGCTACAAATGGGGAACAATGACAACAGCAACAACAGCTAACACATGGGTGAACATGATGCTTTTATCAATTCTAAAGCTATGCCAAACTATAAGAATGTTAATAGTAACAATATGCTTTACTTTAGTCATGTTTATTATTTAGGTCGATCTTTGCATCTTAGCACTCTTCTTCCGTCCCACCCTTTTTTTTCCAATAAACTTCACATTATTATGCTTTGAGACAGTACGCTCTGTGCAGCCAGCTTCATTAACAATGACTGACTATGTTAAGGACCGCCGACTGCATAGATGCATTGCAAATTAGCTCAGGCTATAAATGTTACAGTTTTGGGTATTATGTATACTCAACAATTGTCGCCATTCAAACAAGCAACAACCAAACAAACCAGTCTACTCAAAATAAGTTTTCATCCTACTTATACAATATTGTACTTTTTCAAGAAAATGATACACATCTGCCTTCATTCAATAAACCAGTAAATAAATTTACTTTCATGAGAAACTTCTAATTTGCGAGTGACAGGGCTGAAATGATATCTGGAAAGAAAAAAAAACTGTATATGGCAAATCAATTTCTTTCTTCCCTACTTTGTCTTCCTTGCATTGCTTTATTAAACAGATACTGAAAGATACCAGGTAACGTAGGGTAACTAAGACAAAAGCCTGTGTTCATCATCATCAAATGTGCGCACATCTCCCCCTAGTGTTTAAACACCACAATGACTTCTGAGTCTTAATGAAATTGCAGCTTAATTTCATCTGCCTGTGTATTTTCTTGATATAGACTGAAAAATGTAAAATCTGTTTTGTTTTTTTCAAGCAGCTGAAAAGTGCATAAGAAACATGATTACTATTCATTCTTTACTACAAATGTAACAGAGTTCCACCGATCAACTATATTAAATGGCATAATGAGGATTATGGTGAAAAACTCAATAAAAAAATCTCTTAAAATCAATTATAGTACAATTAGCTTTCCGAGACAGGTCGTTGTACAAAAACTATTTACCAGAAGACTTAACATGCTGGGTTTCCATAAATTGTGTATATATATATTACACACACAGACACACACATATATATATATTGGCCTTTATTTTGGCCATTTTTATTCAGTGGCCAAAATAAAATGAACACAGAGTGAAGCCTTAAATACTCTGATGAAATTTTTTAATCTGATCAGAGAAATGCACCAAAGGAATTTGATTAACACATATTTGTATTTTATTCAATAAATTGTACAAACTACAAGGCATTTCTAGAAATAAGAATTGAAATTCAAACATTGAAATTATGTGACCCCCACATTGTTTATGTGACCAAAGTGTGGTCGCATTTCTTTGGTTAAATTGTGATTTTAGTTTTGGATTTTACCCTGTATTGAAATGCTTGGGGCAATATCACGCAGTAACACAAATGCGCCACTAGACGGCAGACGTGGGACATTACGAGACTGACGGTGCAACAGTTCTGTGTGGAAAAATCTTCCCTCCATTCGGATGAGAGCTACCAGCACAGCATCACCTTCTCCTCTGGCTCACTCGTTTCTCCTGTTAAAACAGGTTATTTGGATCTGCCCGCCTGTCCCTCCACCTGGGACCTGCAACAATTACAGCGAAGAACAGACAGGGCCAGCCCAAGCCTCCATGGGGCCCAAATCAGTCTTTTGATGTCTGCCTCAGAGGCCACATTTTGAAAGGAAGTTGGACTCTACCTATTAAAGTTTTAGGTGCTCAGCATCATGGATGTAGCTTTGACTTGTTCACGACTGAATTCACTGTTTCTTTTTGGTCAAATATCTCACGGCAAAATTAAACTGACGACGACCTACCAAGCCGAGTGTGTTTAAAGGGGAAAGGGCAGCCGCATTCAAACACAAAACCACTATCAGAAGATAGAAAGTAACTATCTACTTTTTTTACTTTCTCTCCTTAAAAGTGGAAGAAGATTAAAAATACCCACTATCTGCCTTTTAGATAGTTACTTTCTTTCGTTAAAGGTGGAAAAAGATTAAAAATACCCACTATCTGCCTTTTAAATAGTTACTTTCTTTCGTTAAAGGTGGAAAAAGATTAAAAATACCCACTATCTGCCTTTTAGATAGTTACTTCCTTTCGTTAAAGGTGGAAAAAGATTAAAAATACCCACTATCTGACTTTTAGATAGATACTTTCTTTCGTTAAAGGTGGAAAAAGATTAAAAATACCCACTATATGACTTTTAGATAATTACTTTCTTTTGTTAAAGGCGGAAAAAGATTAAAAATACCCACTATCTACTCCTTAGATAGTTAAATTTTGCTCACCAGCAGTCGGAGCCTGTCCCAGCAGATATGAAAAAAAACAAACAAAAAAAAAACAAAAAAACAATTGAAACAGTCCTCACCCAATAAATTTATTGAGGTTCTTATGGATCCAGTCAGTCGGCAGTCACAGGGACGAGACCTCCAGCTTCCCTCGTTCAATTTGGAGGTGAGCTGAAGACAAACTCCTCAGATTGGCCAATGCATTCGATCTCTTGTCGCCCTTGACCTCTCCACCTCGCCGGATCCTGTTCGTGACTGCAAATTGTTGTGGAAATTTTCCTTTAACAAAGAGTGAGGCAAAACTGTTTCAAGAACCAGACAAAGAATATATTGGCTGCACAGTGGCGCAGTTGGTAGAACTGTTGCCTTGCAGCAAGAAGGTTCTGGGTTCGATTCCCGGCCCCGGTCTTTCTGCATGGAGTTTGCATGCTCTCCCTGTGCATGTGTGGGTTTCCTCCGGGTACTCCGGTTTCCTCCCACAGTCCAAAAACATGACTGTCAGGTTAATTGGTCTCTCTAAAATTCTCCCTAGGTGTGTGTATGTACTGCAGACCTCTGCCCAGGTCCCCCTTGAAAATGAGATCTAGATCTCAATGGGGTTTACCTGGTTAAATAAAGGAATAAAATATTCTTAATCAGTATTTATTCGAAGGCTCAACAGTGTTCAAACGTTCACTGAACGCAGTCAGGAGAAAGAGTCCCGAGCAGAACACAACTTACAGTTTTATAGGTAGAGGTTCATTCAGATAACATAGTTTGGTAATCTACTTGGTTACAGGACAGAAAGCAGACTGGACAACAGACACATGTGTCTTCTTCACTAGGAGCCAGGAGAGATAAAGGAACAATTCAATGACTTCATTGTATTGCTAAAGTCAATGGCGCCATTGTCATGTTAAGCTCAGAAAACCTGCTTCAGAAGGATCTTAATGATTCAGCTAATTATAGTAACCTTAAATCTTCCCACTACAAGCTCCACCAACCCCACGGACGGGAGATGGTCGGACCAGTCCTTCTGCAAAAACAGGAGTCTGATGGCGACCCCAAGGTGTCTGAAGGCCAAGTATGGTTCTGCCATAATCTCCACGTAGTCCTTAATTGTAGATATCAACTCATTCCGATGTGCAAGGTCCATGTTGTAGATTATATTTCTTTTTCCTTTTTTGAGTTCCTCACCGCAGTTAGTTTTGGTCGGGTTCTTGATATGCTGTGAAGGTGGTGAGGCAAACTCAGCGGACCCAGGTTTTAGGGAATTAAATGATTAATTTAATAGTGATGGGCTAAATGAATCCAGGATTCGAGGTTTGTACCAAGTAAAAAGGGGGCGTGTCCGATGAAGCCCCGCTTCAAGGCTTGTGTCATCTTGTTGAGAACCACGTGACTGGCAACAAACAATGCCTCGCATTACCTGGATCACGGGAGTGCTTCATTTTGCGTTTCGGTTTCCAAAGTAAAAGCGCGATGAGCCATGCTGCGTCATGGGTTGTTGACCATTTGGTCGTGCATCAGAGGAGGATATTTGTCTTCAGTGGTCAAAATAAAATGAACACTGACCAACATATCTGATGTGTATTGATGATGGCTCCCATCAAAATGTAATGTTTGTTACTGGTTTTCTTAATTGTAGATTATGGTGTTTTTTATGACTTAGACTTTAGAAAGTTTCACTATTATTTGTAGTCTGATTAGCAAAGATATATCAGTTTTGCACAGCAGAAACAGATTTAATCCTGTTGCAGAACTAAAATTCAACATGTAGCCAAATATAAGGGATCGGAGCCAATTAGAAATCCAAGAAAAAGCAAACGCCCCAACAGGCACTGCACTCTCAAGACACTAAAACATCAAATGTCTTTATTGTCAAATCTGTCTATGACATAAAAGAAAACTCAACACAACCACTGACGTTCAACATAAACCAGAATTAGACAAATCCTTTTAATAATTAAAACAGATGACAATTAAATATGGTTTCATTGATTCTCCTGTCACTAAACATGAGCTTGATGAAAACTGTGACAATATTGCATTTAGTAATTTTTGGAAGTATAATCCACCTGAGTGACAAGGCTGTTAAAAAACTAATGACAGACTTGACGGCAGACTAGATGCGACAAGACAAGGATCCAACAATGAACACAGGTGGGTTTAAATACACAGGGATATAATCAGGAGAAAGAACGGACAGCTGGGGACCATCAAATGGTAGATGGGACAACAAGAAGACTCAACAGAACACAGAATCCTAAATAAACACACAAAAAACCCAAATCACTACAAAGCCCATCTTATCCCCTAATCTTATATTCATCAGCAAAGATTTAAAAATCAGCCTCCATCCTCTTCTGCTCTACAGTGAGAGGTTTGACAGTTAACAATATTCACCCCACTGTTTCAACTCACTGACTTTCTTGCTATATTCAGTGACATTTCAGACCAAAAACAATTATTTCAGCTAAAATCAAAATCGGCAGGTCGGGCTTTTTAAAGATTAGTAACCAGGTATCGGCCAGAAAATTGCAATCGATGTAGCCCTACACATATATTCATGACATTCTTTGATTAAATAAATTTCTCTTAAGCATTACTCCAATAGCTAAAAATTTAATTTATACCAGGTGAGTTTTTAGCCACAAAATTATTCTGCTCAGCAGCAAACAACATATCCTCAACTACAGCATAGAGCAGCTCATCGATACAGCAGCTGTGTAGCCTGACGTAAAAAACCTTTTGCTACACAATGTCAAACATCGAGAAATTTTAATTATTGTTACCAAACGTTATCAAACACGGCGTTTTGAAGCCAAAAATACCTCAGAAATATACAGAGCCAACCATGAGAATCAACTCATTTAAAGTTTAAACTCAGTGTCACACAAAGACAAAGAGCCTAGCATAAATGTTTGGCTGTTGAACTGGACTGTTCCAGGTCGCTATCAAGCCAGTAGCTTTACTAATCATTTTCATTACATTACATTACCAAGGCACATCAAAACAAACCTTTATCTTGGCTTTTTTCTGATCTTTTTTGTTTTTTCCCTCCTTGAAGGATAAGTCCTTTTTTGAGACATCGTTTTGCTTTTTATGACCGGAGCTTTGGATGTTTGGATGCGCTCTGCTCATTGCACAGCAGCTCATGTTACCGGTGAAGTGTGCGGTACCTGCCGTGGCCACCAGGGGGCCCCAGAAATTTTTATTTTTTTAATCCATAAAATAATGTTTTCTACATACATTATCAAATATATATTTTTGTAAAAACAAATCACTTCATATTGAAATTTGTGCCTTTGATATCATAATGATATAGAAATTATTACTAAATAAATAAATAAAATCAGCTCAACTGAGGGGTGGCCCTAAACGGCTGCTTGGTTTGCTTTTGCCTTGGGTCGGCCCTGTCTACCACCATGCATCTTACATATCCATCTTGCATCACCCACAATAGTGATGCTCTTATTTTTATCTGTCAAGTTCATAGTTGAACACACAAATTGTTTTTAATAAGAGAAATGTTATTGAAATATATGGGAAGAAACTTGCATGAGAAAGACTCTTTTGACTGAAGGCACATCACCAAAACAGGAGAGGTAATATATGCTGTTAAATAACACGTATGCGTCATTATTTATGATCTGGGTAATTTCTGAGTGAAGTTAGTGGACTATAGCATCAACAGCTACAGTGAGGAGATAGATAGTTCTCAAAAATCAGACCAAACACACAATGATGTAGGGAAACTGTGAGAAAAAAATTAATAAGAATGTTTGATTCATTTGGTAGCTGTTTTATTCCCTTTTCTATCTCTTACTTTTAGTCTATTTAATGAAATTGAGTAAAGTTTTCATCACTATTGCTATTAATCAAACAAAAGTAAAGACACTCAAGAGACTGAGTACATAAAGCATCAGAACACAGTTTTCTTATTCTGCTTTATCCTTGACCTAATTTTGCAATTCTGCATCCAGCTTCTAAAACAGAGGAAGCAGAACTCTATAGAAAAATGTGGAAGCAGATATTTGCTACACATAATTATGTAAACAATCTATGCAAGTTGATTTGATCATCTAATCAACTATACATGGGTTAATTCTATTTTTACATATCTGTCAGAGTAAGAAGCAAAATCTTAATAAGCAGCGTTTTCTTAGCAGTGCTATACAAAGAAGCAAAACATGTTTGATGTGCAAGAGATAAATAGTCACACTTTACATGGAAAAAGTTTTAAAAGAAAGAAAAACATAAACTTATTATCCACTCATTAGTTAGTAGGTATGAAATAAATGTGGATGAGTAACACTTTATTTGACGGGGTGTGAATAAGACTGACATGACACTGTCATAAACACCTGTCATGAACATGAGTAATTCATGTCTATGGGGCCCACAAGATGATAGATTTCTTCTTTACCAAGAAGACCAAGGCACTGTGCGCCTGTTTGTACACTGCTGCCTCTCACTGGTGGAGATGGTGTATTGCACTACTTTAGGATCAATTAATTTAAGAAATGTAAACAGTGTCAGAGCAATATAACATCACCACGTAAAGCTAATTTTTAAAGTTTAATCGGTAATACTTTTATAACAAATGTATGTCAGATCATAATTTCTTGGTTAATGTCAAGTTGTCATAACAAAGACATTTTGAATAATGCCAACTTTGTATTAAAAGTGTCATAATTTACAGAATGACACTTTGACAGTCATAAATATTCATGAAGACTTATTCATGTTTACGACAAGTGTTTACGACAGTATCATGTCAGTCTTATTCACACCCCGTCAAATAAAGTGTTACCTGTGGATGTTTTAGAAATTTCCCCAGCCTGTAAATTTCTGCACAGAACTGATGTTACAGTAGGCGGGAGCGAGGGTTTGATGACTAAGACTCTACTCTGTATAAATACAACATCTACAACCCCAACCAGCAGCACAGTTCAGACAGGCAGCAACAGGGACCAACTTCCAAAACACAGAAGGCATCACTGAAGTGGAAACTTTGCCGATCTTCTGAGATTTTTTTTTCTTTTGACTTTGGTTCACACTTGATTATCTGTCTTTGAAGTTAGTTTTAGCATTTTTGTTGCATTTTGTGCCGCAGCAGAGCTCGCCATGAGGTGCTGTGCGTCAGTGGTGTGTTTACTTTTGGGAATAGGCGTGCAGAACGGATGGAGCCGTCCTGTCAAGTCAGTCTTTGTCACCTTCCCAGGGAACATCGTCAAAAATGTGGCAGATGTGGAGCTGGCAGAAGTGAGTAGCAGATGGCAGTGTTGTGGTCAAGATCACCTAACCCGAGACCAAGTCAAGACCAAGACTGAGGGATGTTGAGACCAAGTCAAGACCAAGACCAGAGTGAATCGAGACCGAGACAAGACCAAGACTTTTAGGGTCAGATACCGAGTCAAGACCAAAACCAGCGACTCGAGCTAAATTACACGATAAAATGTGAAATTTGATCAAAATTGCGTCTCACATTGATCTGAAAGATCCATATTTCCATAAAACACCTAGATATTAAATACTTAATGAATTTTACCAATATTAAAAGCAGAACACTCTTTGTTCTGCTTTGCTTCCATCTCTGCGCTTCAAATCTGAGGTGGTCTCATGCCATACCTAAAAATATAATGCCCTGGGCGTTTGCCCATATTGCTCATGTCAGAAACCACTGCTGTCTGCACCAATAAATATAGCAATTGAGGCAATGCCCTGACGGTAAATAACGTTCTTATGAACACTGAGAAGCAACAAGCGACTGCTAGTACACAAATAAATAAGACTTACATCTTTACAGTATAGCAGGTGAACTTCTTCGTCTGACTACGGGCTATCTAGAGGTATTATATAATAAAAACTCTAGCAAATGTGATGACTGAAACCTTAACTCTGAGGTTTTCAACCGAAATGTTGAAGTTCCTTAAAGTATCGCGGAGTATTCGATATATCTCGAGAGGACGTTACCCGCCCGCTTGGAGCGTGGGCATCATAGACATAATATAAGGGTAGACCTCGCATTGGCCGCTCCGGCGCAGGAAATACGGCGGCCATCTTGGAGCGGTATACCCTCCTACTTTGCTCAATCAAAACAGCAGAAGATGCCTCAGCACTGAGGGATATTGTTGTTCGGATCTGTGGATTATTGATGTGAGGGCGCCACAGACAACATTTCACAAGTAAGATGGACATATTGTTGTGTATATATTGTGATTAGAATATTACTTTACTGTATTTATGTCCACCGGCGAGATAGCAGCTAATATTAGCTACAGTGCTTGGTGTAACACCGGGGTTCAGCCCCGCTATGAAGGCTAACTGAGATTCCGTAAATCTAAAAAAATTAATTATTCTCTAACATTGACTTAGATTATCTGACACAAGAGCCTATATTAGAAATGAAACAATATAACACATATTATAAAACTTATATTATGTGTTATAACATTAACCAATACTCTGTCAAAAGTAAGATACATCCTAAATCTTCCGTTTTTGTTTTGAAAGTTTCATAAAGACGATGTGAGGAAGAAGAGGGAGATATCTATAAAGAGAGACGGATTCACTGCAGCATGGATGAATCTCACATCGGATTTTGGACTCGTCGGCTGAAAAACATAGACATACATGTTTATATATATATAAAATTCAGTATTAATCATTATTTATTTGTATCATTATTAATCTTTATTTATTAGTGTTTGTGTAGTTATATAAATATGCACTGATATTACTAAATAATGTATTAAATAAATTATGAACGGCTGTGTGCTTGGTAATATGCTCTTCATACATCGATATTAGAATATTCCATTCCTATTCTTTTGCTATAGCCACTAAGCATATTTAAATATGATGAATTATGTATTAAAAACATAATTAAAAATACAATTGTTTATAAATGTTGCTTTGATAGATGTTTGAATAAGGTTTCCAGTAACAAAAAAGTGTGTTATGATGGATAAAATGCGTTATTGTGCCTGCTAAACACATAACACTGAGTGGAGTGGTGGACCGCTCCAAGATGGCCGCTCTAAATCTCGTCAGCCACAATAGGCGAGAGCGGTCCATGAGGCGTCTATCCTTATATTATGTCTATGTTCTGAGACTCCCTGAACGGAGTTTTAATAAAGTTGTCCGGGGGAAACAAATTACCTGAACAGAGACTGATATCACAATGTTAATGAAAATATGTCCTTTCTAAATTAAAGCTACAGTTGTCTTTTATGAAAACAATTTATAAATGTGTGACATTACACAAATTGAGAATGGGAGTGTTTGGCTGAGCTCTGATGTGTTTTGTCTTGTTTGACAGAGTTATCTGAAAAAATTTGGTTACATAGAGACGGAGCAGCACGGTGACTTCCGGTCCAAGGTGTCCATAGCAAAGTCTCTGAAGATGATGCAGAGACAGATGGGTCTGAAGGAGACTGGAGAACTGGACAAGCTGACACTGGAGGCCATGAAGCGACCTCGCTGTGGTGTTCCTGATGTGGCCAATTACAACTTATTTGGCGGGGAACCCAAATGGGACCATAACGATATTACATACAGGTGAGTGGAAGGAAGAAATACTATGTGTCATTACATTAATGATTACAGAGTGAGATATTTTTTATTCTAGCAAATATGTTCTAGTTATATATATATATATATAAAAAACTTTTGCTTGTTAATAAATTGGTTTTTAAGGCAACGTTTCAATTTTTTTTAATAGCACTTTATACAAAAGAACAAATCATAGATGTTCAGATGGCATTGATTAATGCTATGGCATGCAAAGGGAAGTTTAAATAATGATAACTTAAAATGCTTGAAAACCTGCAAATAAAGAGAAAAATGAAAATTGAAATACCCTGTGCCTCATGCGTTTTCACCAGAAATATTTTTGCCTTTGTAGGTTACATCTTTAATAAAAACCTAAAATCAAAAAGCCTAAAATCAGAAGCAAATTATATCATGACATGTTGTGCTACACACACAACTATACTTTCAGAAAACTCTCTCTTGTAGCTTGTGGTGGAAAATTACTATAAGTTAAAATCTGTTATATGAAATGCTTGTGAACTCTCACCAAAATAACTATTTGGGTTACGTGTACAAGGTTGGAAGTTGTTCCCCACAGCTGCATGAGAACCAGACTGTCTCACCCATTTGTTTTGAATTCCTTATCCTTGATATAAAACTTGTGTTGACTCTGCCTGGGAGAGCTTTCCATCCAGAACTGCTTCATTATTGATTGTCCCACAAACTCTCTGTATTGTGCACAATATATGAATAAACCTGATTGAGTGATTTCACCTGAACAGTGTTAGGTAATAATTTTTTCCACGTTAATTTGGTGCTGTGACCCGGATCCCTTGACTGGACATCCGAGGACGTTGACAAACAGCGTTTTGGTACCGACCTGGACTAAAAGTACTGATAAGTTTCCATCAGACTGGATCAGCTAGTAATTTTGAGTTCGCTGTGTCTTCAGGATCCTGAGCTATTCTCCTGACATAGAAAGCGTTCTGATTGAAGATGTCTTTGCAAGAGCCTTCAAGGTGTGGAGTGATGTCACTCCTCTGACGTTTACCCGCCTTTTTCAAGGCGAAGCAGACATCATGATCTCCTTTGGAACAGGTGGTATGTGGTCTTTTTTACATTTCTAAGTCAAACTTTTGCACCCTAACAAATCAAGAAGCTGAATCCTAAAAATCAAACATTGATGAGCTGCTTCATGTTCTTTCTAGACCACAGGGATCAATTTCCCTTTGATGGTAAGAGTGGCGTTCTAGCTCACGCCTTTGCTCCTGGTGAGGGCATTCAGGGGGACGCCCACTTTGACGATGATGAATACTGGACTCTGGGAAAAGGACAAGGTAACTACACCTCAGAAATCACGTGCTTCTACCTTCCTCCTTCCTCTGGTGTTGTTGCACATATTTCCTTTAACACACAATCCAATCTGTCTTCTCAGTGCTGAGGACTTACTTTGGCAGTGAAGCAAACGCCGTGTGTCACTTCCCCTTCACTTACTTCGGGAAATTATACACCAGCTGCATCACTGAAGGCCGTTCCGACAACCTGCCCTGGTGTGCAACCACAGCCGACTACGACAAAGACAAGAAATACGGCCTCTGCCAAAGTGAACGTAAGCATGACAAAAATGACGAGCCTGAAGTTATCCATTATGTTTATGAGGTTGTGAAGGAAAACTGGAACTCATCCAACTACACTTTCAACTGTAATCCTCATAGTCTTGTTCACATTTGACGGAAATGCGGATGGAGCCCCCTGTGTCTTCCCCTTCATCTTCCTGGGTAGGATGTATAAGAGCTGCACCACCGACACCCGCATTGACGGAAAACGCTGGTGTGCCACCACTAGCAACTATGACACAGACAAGAAATATGGCATCTGTCCCAAACGTGGTGGGTAACAGGAAACAATGCTTGAAAATCCTGCCACAGTGGCTTGTTGCTTTGTTTAACCACAGTTATTTTGTCTCTTTTTGTCCAGACACTGCTGTAACTGGAGGAACCTCGGAGGGAGATGCCTGCCACTTTCCTTTTGTGTACCAGGGCAAGGAATACCACTCATGTACTAGTGAGGGGAGGACAGACGGCAAATTGTGGTGTGCCACGACTGACAGCCATGATAGAGACCAGAAATGGGGCTTCTGTCCCAAACGTGGTGGGTAACAGAAAACACAAGGTGTGAAAGTCCTGCCACAGTGGCTTGTTGCTTTGTTTAACCACAGTTATTTTGTCTGTTTGTCCAGACACTACCGTAATTGGAGGAAACTCAGAGGGAGATCCCTGCCACTTTCCTTTTGTACATCAGGGCCGGGCATACTACCAATGTACGACTGACGGGAGGACAGACTTAAAATTGTGGTGTAGCACCACTGACAATTATGATAGAGACCAGAGATGGGGTTTCTGTCCTGACCTGGGTGAGCGACATGAATGGAAGAATTTGTTCAGCATTTATCATTTTATGAGATTTATGAAATTTCTAACCGGCTATCTTCCAGGTGTTAGCCTGTTCCTGGTGGCTGCCCACGAGTTTGGACACTCCCTGGGTTTGTATCATTCCACCGTTAGAAACGCTCTCATGTTCCCCTGGTACAGCTATGTGGAGGATTTCTCCCTGGATCAGGATGACATTGATGGCATTCAGTTCCTCTACGGTGAGCGGACAACTCAGTACTCTTTCACGATGAATCTCATCAAACACATGAAAACTTTGCCTTAACCAAGAATATTCCCATATTTTACAGGAAATAAAACAGGCCCTGGTCCTACTCTCAGCACCACAGCAGAACCGGACCCAACTGTTTCATCTGTAGTGACAACGCCATCCACTGTAGATCCCACCAAAGACCCCTGCAAGATCCTCAAGTTTGACACCATCACTGTGATTCAGAGACATCTGCATTTCTTCAAAGATGGGTAAGCAAATAGCTAGTTCTACTTATGTTCTAGGAACATAACCTGATGAGGTGCCAATCTTGCTTTTCTGGTTAACAGGCAATTCTGGAAGGTACCAAGCAAGGGAGACGAAGGTCAAAAGGGACCATTTTCCATTTCTCAGAGTTGGCCAGCTCTACCTGCTGTCATTGACTCTGCCTTTGAGGATGTTCAGACCAAAAATATATACTTCTTTTCAGGTAAGGAGTGTTCTTTCAAGAGCTTATCAGAGCACTGACATGTTAGACAAAGAGTTTTAATCATATTTTATTGTTACATTAGGAACCAGGTTCTGGGTGTACACAGGAAGCAGTGTGCTAGGTCCCTACAGTATTGAGATACTTGGTTTGCCCCCAAGTGTGCAGAAGGTGGAGGGAGCGCTACAGAGAGGGAGAAACAAAGTGTTTCTCTTTAGTGGAGAGGACATCTGGAGGTGAGTAGAAATTGCCCCCTTTTTTTAGACAAAATCTGTAATTTAACCCATCCTTAAACACATTTTGTGTTAAAGGACCAACAGTAGATCTCATTCTATCGCTGATCCCTACAGGTTAGATCTCAATACCAGAAGGATTGACAAAGGATACCCTATATATATCAGGGCCATCTTTCCAGGTGTCCCTGATGATCCTTCTGATGTGTTCAAGCACAAAGGTAAACATACCTTCTACCACTAAGCTCAGGAACCCAAATTTGGACCCCTATCTACTGAGGTGGCAGTTCCCACCCCAAATGAGAGCCTTGCCACCCCTGTTGCAAGGGGTGGCAACAGGGGTGGCCACCCCTGTTCCCATAACCATTCAATAAATGGTTATGGGAAATCGAACATTAAGCGCACAAATCTCTTTTTTCCGACAACATTGAATGCAACACAATGTAACCTGACACATACTGCTGAGTAGCGAGAAGTGCGCCAGACAGCAGCATTGATATGGATGGATATAAATTACTGGACTGGACATTACGTAACTTATCGTGCGCCACACCTGCGTCATTGCTGTCCATTGAGTCAACATTATGTGTGGTCAGGAAATTACCATAGTCAAGCAAAGAATCTGAAAAATGTTTAGCGGTTACTTCAATCCTATGAATTAGATAACAAGGGCTTCAGATTTAACAGTTGAGGAAAAAGTTTTAACTTAAAGAAAACATTGAAGAAATGAGCAGTGGGTCAGTTATACTAGCCTAACTGTTGCTAGCCTTCTATTGACTTTGATAACCTAACATGTGCTGCGCGGTGTGTTTTGGTTCCGTTAGCACTAAAACAGGTCAACCCGCCCACCAAGTCATCAGTAGAGCAGCTGTTTAAATCAACTAATCAACCACCACTGTGCTCAGGCGAAACCTTAATAATGACAATATAGACATCAAGCCTGACAGTAACAGACTGAATGTTCTGTTTTGGTGTTTTTGCTACTTTTTTGTGTGGGAAATATTTGTTTTTTGGTGTTGATTCCCCTGATCGGTCATCTCTGCTCTATCCGCTCGTTAAGCTGTTGTCTGTCGGTTGCCATGGCAACGGGTCCGTGTAAAGCCGACACAGAGACACACAGGCAGAATAGAAGTGTCTCAGCTTTATTGTACCTTTAATGTGGCGAACTGTCTGCAGCCGCTGCAATTCATAAAAGTTAATCAAGTGACAAAAACTGAACTAATCATTGAACTAGGTTCCTACAGCATATTTAAAATAAAACGATTGACCAGTATAAGAGAAATTTGCCCCTTCTTGGATCTTGACACAGAACTAACAGAAACAAAATTATTTATAGATTTGTATCACGGAGAATTTGTCAAACACTAGTTTCTCCTCTTTATTTTAAGTCATATTTAATAGATATATCTGATAACAAATGATGGCGCTACGAATATTTTTGTGACAGATTTCTGCTCGTCCTGCATTGGGATAAAATAGTTTTCTGGACTCAATGAATCACATAGCGAATAATAGGCACTGTCCAGTCCAGTAATGCATATCAATTAGCAGAAGTATGAAAGATAAAAATAATTAACTATACTATATTAAGAAATTATATTTAATCTTCAGTGCTAAATGAAGCTCATTTGGATCTTAATAAGGTTCTAAGTAGAGCTTCACAATGTTAAAGGAAAAAATCATTGCAAGAGACAAAAACTTTTGAGCAGGGAATTTTCTGAAAACTGCATTTACACTCAAACATGATTTTTTCAGCTGATCAAAAGTTTAAGACCCTAGTCTTTAAATGCCAAAAGCTGTGCAAAAATCTGGATTCCATGTATTTTTCTGTCAAGTCTTTACGCTGTCAAGACCTCCTGATGGCAAAAGCAAAAAAGCTCACTGACTTTGAATGTGGTAGGATTGTTGAGCTGCATAAGCAAGGCCTCTCACAACATGCCATCGCTGCTGAGGTTGGATGCAGTAAGACAGTCATTTTCCATTTTTTAAATGATCCTGAGGGTTATGGAACAAAAAAGTCAATAACCATCAGACGGCATCTGCGAGAGAAGGGCTTCAGAAACAAAAAACGTCTTCAAAGGCCACGTCTTCTTCAACGCCACAAAATTGCCCGTTTGGACTTTGCAAGGGTGCACCAAACATGGGACATTGAAAGGTGGAAGAAAGTTGTCTTCTCTGATGAGAAAAAATTTTATCTTGATGGCTTCCAACGTTACTGGCATAACAAGGAGATCCTACCTGAGATGTTTTCTACATGGCACAGTGGTGGGGGCGCCATCATGATTTGGGTTGCGTTTTCCTTCAATGGAACAATGGAGCTTCAGGTTGTGCAGAGGCGTCAAACAGCAGCTGGCTATGTGGAGATGTTGCAGCGGGCATCCCTCATGACTGAGGGCCCTCGTCTGTGTGGTAATGATTGGGTTTTTCAACAGAACAATGCTGCAGTTCACAATGCCTGCCTGACAAAGGAGTTCTTCCAAGAGAATAACATCACTCTTTTGGACCATCCAGCATGTTCCCCAGATCTAAACCCAATTCAGAACATTTGGGGATGGATGGCAAGGGAAGTTTACAAAATGGACATCAGTTCCAGACCGTGGATGCCCTTCATGAAGCCATCTTCAACACTTGGAGCAACGTTCCCACTAGCCTCCTGGAAGCACTGGCATCAAGCATGTCTAAACGATTGTTTGAAGTCATCAACAAGAATGGTGGAGCTACTCATTACTGAGTCCTTTTTTTGACACTTTGATTTCTGTTTTGGGGCCTTTTGGGGATTTTTGATCTATGGTCTTAAACTTTTGATCAGCTGAAAAATCGTGTTTGAGTGTAAATGCAGTTTTCAATTAATTTCCTGCTCTAAAGTTTTTTTTCTCTTACGCTGATTTCTTCTTTTAACATTGTGAAGCTCTACTTAGAACCTTCTTAAGATCCAATAGTGCAAAATGCAAATTCTTGCAGTTTTTTAACTGTCTTAAGATTTTGATCAGGAGTGTATGCTGGCATTGCCACCCCTGAAAAATTTGCTACCCCCCTCTTGTCACCCCATAAATATTTTTATAGATCCGCCCCTGGCACAAACGTCAGCAAAACATGGCATACATTGTGGTCGTTGTAACATCAACGTTTCTCTTTCAGGCAACATTTATTTCTGCAGAGATCTTTTCTTCTGGCGCCTGAATTATCGCAGGGTGGTGGACCACATCGGCTATGTGAAATACGATCTTCTGAAATGCCCAAAATAATCAAGAAATAACAACTGAGATACAGGCAGATGGGCAGTGAGGCTGGAACAACCAAATGTTTCTTTGTGCAGGTGTCTGAAAGAATGTGATTCAGTGTTTGTTCATCATGCCTTTTGTATGATGTATGTGCTTTATGCAATGTGAACAACTGGCTTCTAATGAATTTGGCTGATTATTATTTATACAGCATTGGACTGAATGCAAGTCAAAGGCCCAGAAGGCAATTAACCACTGTTTGCACTCAGTCTAACATGCTGTGAACTGATGACCATAGTGGCCTATAATTTGAGACCCATACAAGTAACTTCAACACATGCTTTCTGGATAAAACTCCGGATTTGCAGATGAAATTTCATGTCTGGCTGGTTCAGACCCTTGTCAGTATTCAAATATTTGGTAACACTTTATTTGAAGGGGGTTGAATAAGACTGTCATGACACTGTCATAAACATGACATAACACCTGTCATGAACATGAATAAGTCTTCATGAATATTTATGACTGTTGTCATAAAGCGTCATTCGGTAAATTATGACACTTTTAATACAAAGTTGACATTATTCAAAATGTCTTTGTTATGACAACTTGACATTAACCAAGAAATCATTACTGATATAAATTTGTTATAAAAGTATTACTGATTGCACTTTAAAAATCAGGTAACTTTATGTTATTAAAGGTAAAGTTTAAACAGTAATGATTTCTTGGTTAATGTCAAGTTGTCATAACAAAGACATTTTGAATAATGTCAACTTTGTATTAAAAGTGTCATAATTTACCGAATGATGCTTTATGACAACAGTCATAAATATTCATGAAGGCTTATTCATGTTCATGACAGGTGTTATGTCATGTTTATGACGGTGTCATGACAGTCTTATTCAAGCCCCTTCAAATAAAGTGTTACCAATTTTTTTTTTTTTTTGGTATTTATAACAACATCTAATATTATTTTATGTCATGAGCCTATTTATTTTATGTGGTTTTATGTGTTTTTCTGAAAATGGTTTCAAAGCCATAAACTGCACTGGAAGACATTCTGTGTCTCCTTTATTAAAATTATTTATAAAACTAATAATTTTGTACAAATATTCCAGCTTTCAATGCAATAAAAATTTTGTGAGAACATTCTTCCTTTGTCAGCGTCTTTTTCATTTGCAAATACTTTAAGTATGGTGGTGGGAGCATCATGTTGTGGAAATTGGTGGAGTTCATAAAACAAGATGGTGTTTGATCGGCTCCAGGAACACGGTCTAAGACTTAAACCCTCTAAGTGCCAGCTAATGAGAAAAGAAGTGCACTACCTAGGTCATCTGGTATCTGCTGAGGGAATCCGGACTGACCCAGAGAAGATTTGTAGAGTGAAAGACTGGACCAGGCCAACAAACCACAGGGAGGTGCTGCAATTTCTGGGGTTTACTGGCTACTACAGGCGGTATGTCAGTGGGTACCTCTGTCCTAGCAGCTCCCTTATATCGGCTCACTGGTGGTGACCCAAGAATGAAGAAAAGAAGGGGGAAAAAAAGGCCTGGTTTCTGAGCCACCGTTTTTATGGATAGAGGAATGTGAGGAGGCATTACTGGCCTTAAAGCACAGACTTACGACTGCGTCAGTGTTGGGTTACCCGGATTACAACCTACCGTTTCTGCTTCAGACAGATGCATCAGGGGAAGGACTTTATCTTTGGATTGTGGAACTTTGTAAAGTGTGTCCTTTGAAGAACGCCGTACTTGGCGTTTGTTACTGTGTGCTGGTAGTACAAAGGTCAGTATTTGCTCTGAATTCTAAAGGTAGGCAACACTGATCGCCAGCTCCTCAATGTAGCCAAATGTTACTTTTAATGTTCAAGTTGTTAGTTTTGTATCATTTTGTCTTTTTCTGTATATATGCTGTATCTGTAAATCAAAAAAATAACTGCGTTAATGACACATGTTGACACGCAGTATTTGCTCTGAATTCTAAAGGCGAAGCCGCTGCTCTGTCGGGTGGTCCGAATAAACGGTCCCAACCACGATTTCAACCACCGTGTGTGTCAGATTCCTGTCTCGTTTCCTTCCGACAAAAACCCTTAAGAACACACAACGCAGAGTCCAGGGAACAGCGAGGACTCATCTCGCACGGATTGGGTATATTATTATTTTCATTTTCATTTTTTACTGCAAACTGACAGACTTTATAACTTTCTATATCAGGCTTCTTTAGAGTGAAGCCTTAAATTCTCTGATGAAATTTTGAATCTGATCAGAGAAATGCACCAAAGGAATTTGATTAACACATATCTGTATTTTATTTAATAAATTGTACAAACCACAAGGCATTTCTAGAAATAAGAATTGAAATTCAAACATTGAAATTATGTGACCCCCACATTGTTTATGTGACCAAAGTGTAGTCACATTTGTTTGGTTAAATTGTGATTTTAGTTTTGGATTTTACCCTGTTTTGAAATGTTTGGGGCAAGGTCACGCAGTAGCACAAATGCGCCACGAGATGGCAGACGAGGGATATTACGGGACTGATGGTGCAACAGTTCTGTGCGGAAAAATCTCCCCTCCATTCGGATGAAAGCTACCAGCACAGCATCACCTTCTCCTCTGGCTCACTCGTTTCTCCTGTTAAAACAGGTTATTTAGATCTGCCCGCCTGTCCCTCCACCTGGGACCTACAACAATTACAGCGAAGAACAGACAGGGCCGGCCCAAGCCTCCATGGGGCCCTAAGCGAAATTTGGTTTTGGGGCATCTCTAGTTCAATGTGGACTGGCTGCAATCAGCAGTCTGATCATTAGGTCATCACACAGTGCTTATTGCATGTCTAGTAGTGCTGTTTACATTATATACATGTATAAT
The DNA here is from genome assembly GCF_051168715.1 of Poecilia mexicana. Taxonomy (NCBI): domain Eukaryota; kingdom Metazoa; phylum Chordata; class Actinopteri; order Cyprinodontiformes; family Poeciliidae; genus Poecilia; species Poecilia mexicana. The sequence continues at coordinate 29,018,105 of NW_028263376.1, forward strand.
ATAGGAAACATCTATTGGCCAACTGACTTATTGACCAGTTTATTTCTGGGTGCCGATTTCCTTAAAGATTAGAAAAATACCAAATTTGAAGGAAATTTACCAAATGCAAAGAATAAAACTTTCTACCAGAATTATGCCAGAGGCCGATTGATAGCTGCAAAAAGAAAAAAACATGTGGTTGAGATCTACTTTCTGAGGTGTATCTAATATGAATTCAGTGTTGCATTTTAAAATATCTCTGCTCAAACTAGTGTTGGAGCTAGTTCTGTTTTTTTTTTTTTTCTTGCATGGTGAACCCAGTGTGAGTTAAGCTGCACACTCCACTACCATGCATGAAACTGTATTAGTCATAGTTCTGCTCTGCTCTGCTTTGCTGGCTGCAGCCACACTTCAGAATTATCTAATGGGAGCTTTTAGATGGACAGTTCAGGTCCCAGGGTCTGAGGGACTTACAGCTGGGTTTAGCAAGGGAGAACCAACACAAGCCATTACCAGGCTGTCATCCAGCTTCCACGAGAAAAAATAAATACATAAAACCTTGGTCAAGGTAGGTGTCTCATAATCTGATTGAAAGGAAGACCAAAATTTACCTAGTTTCCTCGTAGAAGCTGTGAATCGTTGCAAGGCAATTTTTTTTTAAATCCAAACTAAAACTAATGGAGTAAAAGCATTTGGCAGCCACAAGTATTTGGTTTTGTGCCCACAATTGGGCATTTCCCCATGATGTTCTAAGACACATTAGCTGCTTGTAATCACACGGATTAAGTATGGAGATAATTGCTTATTGCCTACCTTGCCATTAAGTATTTGATGGGCTCATTCCAGCCACTTTGAACCCATTCTAGTGTTTCATACAATCAAAAATCATCATATTTTGTGTTTTCAGGATTGAGGGACTCAGAAAGGGACAATTTTACATAACTTCAGTACATGTGCTTTGTGGTTGTCTGGTACTGATATATATATAGAAACAATAAAATAATCATGTGTATGTACTGCATGTGGTCCCTGACTATGTTCAGCTATTGTGTAACATAGGTGCAGACATTTGTTGTGGAAAACGGCTCATGTATTTAGTAACATCCACAGTTTATCTTATCATACTGACTTTAGACTAGGGGTGTCAATCTCCAGGCATTCAAATCCTGTTTCCTACAAGCTTGATGTGTCCCAAATCCAACACATCAGAATCAAAGGCCTGAATCATGTTCTGTGGAGTCCTGTTAATGGTCTAATTAATACTGGAGTTTGACACGTGTGGCTTAAAGATTTCTCCATTCATGCTACAGCAGAAGCAAAAAAAGGAGAATCTAAAGGAATATTGTTACCTCTGATTATATAGAACAAATCAAATTGCATGTGATACAATTCATCCTCTATAAATGTCAGTGTTTCAATTTGTTCTGCAATTTTTTTGCAATATAACTTGTACAGAACTAGCAAATATTGATTTCTGAACTCTTCTGGAGTTAAAACATTAGTGTTGTTGGTTCTACATGAATGTGAACTTGCTTTCTTTGCATTATTCTAGGTCTGAAAACGCTGCATCTTTGTCGTTATTTTGACCATTTCCAGTTTTCTGCAAATAATTTTTGCTTGAAACTTCTGAGTCATGGTGTTAGTACTTCATAGAATCAATAAACAAAGTTGATTTTACTCAAACACAAAAGTAAAATCAGAGAAACTGATCATTTTAAGTGGTCCCTTAATTTTTTTTTTTCCAGAGCTGTGTGTGGACACTAACAACCACTTTAAAGAATCTTTTTGTATTTCAGGAGATAAGACTTTTCTTTCCCGATATAAGAAATTGTTTTCTGCTTTTGGTTGTTTAACTTGTGAACAGCAAATTAATTCAGACTGTTTTGCCAACCACTGTTTGTTTGCATTGTTTATAGTCATAAAAATATGCAGAAATCTAAGAGACACTTTGATGGAACTTTTCTATTATTCCAATAGCATCTCAAGTTGTATAGGTTCAGCCACCGAAATAAAAGACTCTGCTCATATCATTCTGCACAGAAAAATAAAGCATAAAAAAGGACTCAGATGAAAGGATTTGCTCAAATGAGACACTTTGGACAGGACAATTTTGCTTCACTAAATGAAAGACCACAGGGTCAACACAGCCAAGAGAAGTTGGGGTTAATGGAACAGTTTTATCAAGATCTTATTTTCTTTTGATGTCCGCCTCAGAGGCCACATTTTGAAAGGAAGTTGGACTCTACCCATTAAAGTTTTAGGTGCTCAGCATCATGGATGTAGCTTTGCCTTGTTCGCGACTGAATTCAGTTTCCTTTTGGTCAAATATCTCACGGCAAAATGAAACTGACAACGACCTACCAAGCCGAGTGTATTGAAAGGGGAAAGGGCAGCCGCATTCAGTGTGGCTCACTTTTTTTTTTTTTTTGACATCTATTTTTCATCAGGCTGTGTTTGCACCAGTTTCAATTGATTAACACTCAAGTTTCCTACTTCAAGAAAGTCATAATTATGTTTTCAGCATGCAAAGTAGTCGTTCCCATTTTGTTTTTTGTTTTTTTGCCATTAGGTCATAAATAAAAATGCTCCGAACTTTTCTTTGAGGTTCCGGAACCCATATTTTCAGTGAGACGTCTCTCCACTGGCTTTCTTTCCTTCAATGTGTAGAAATGCTAAAAACCACCCACTATCTTCCCTTAGTTACTTTGTTTCTTTAGAGAAGAAAAAAAGAAAACCATCACTATCTTCTGATCGTTACTTTCTTTACTTTCTTTCATTAATGGTGGAAAAAGATTAAAAATACCCGCTATCTACCTTTTAGATAGTTACTTTCTTTCGTTAAAAGTGGAAAAAGATTAAAAATACCCACTATCTGACTTTTAGATAGTTACTTTCTTTTGTTAAAGGTTGAAAAAAGTTAAAAATACCCACTATTTACTCCTTAGATAGTTAAGTTTAGTTCACCAGCAGTCGGAAACTGTCCCAGCAGATATGAAAAAAAACAAAACAAAACAAAAAAACAAACCAATTGAAACAGTTCTCACCCAATAAATGTATTGAGGTTCTTATGGATCCGGTCGGTTGGCAGTCGCAGGGACGAGACCTCCAGCTTCCCTCGTTCAATTTGGAGGTGAACTGAAGACAAAATCCTCAGATTGGCCAATGCATTCGATCTCTCGTCGCCCTTCACCTCTCCACCTCGCCGGATCCTGGTCGTAACGGCAAATTGTTGTGGAAATTTTCCTTTAACAAAGAGTGAGGCAAAACTGTTTCAAGAACCAGACAAAGAATATATTCTTAATTAGTATTTATTCGAAGGCTCAACAGTGTTCAAACGTTCACTGAACGCAGTCAAGAGAAAGAGTCCTGAGCAGAACGGTCGGAACAGTCCTCGAGCAAAAACAGGAGTCTGATGGCGACCCCAAGGCGTCTGAAGACCAAGTATGGTTCTGGCACAATCTCCACGTAGTCCGTAATTGTAGATATCAACTCATTCCAATGTGCAAGGTCCATGTTGTAGATTATGATATTTTTTTTCCTATTTTGCATTCCTCGCCGCAGTTACTTTTGGTCGGGTTCTTTTGTCATGATATGCAGTGAAGGTGGTGAGGCAGACTCAGCGGACCCAGGTTTTAGGGAATGAAATGATGAATTTAATGATGAAAACAAACAATCTGGGCAGCACCGAAAGCTAAGGCTCAAAACTGGTAGGAACTGGTAAGACAAAACTAATGACAGACTTGACGGCAGACTGGATGTGACAAGGACCCAACAAGGAACACAGGTAGGTTTAAATACACAGGGAGACAATCAGGAGAAATAAGGGACAGCTGGGGACGATCAAAGGGTAAATGGGACAACAAGGAGACTCAACAGAACACAAAATCCTAAGTAAACACACAAAAAATACAAATCACTACAAAGCCCATCTTATCCCCCTAATCTTATATTCATCAGGCATTAAAAATCAGCCTCCGTCCTCTTCTGCTCTACAGTGAGAGGTTTGACTGACAGACCGAACCAACAGGTCAGGCCTCCACATTTACAGTTAACGATATTCACCCCACTGTTGCAACTCACTGACTTTCTTGCTATATTCAGCGACATTTCAGACCAAAAGAAATTATTTCAGCTAAAATCAAAATCGGCAGGTCTGGCTTTTTAAAGTTCAGTAACCAGGGATCGGCCAGAAAATTGCAATCGATGTAGCCCTACAGACATATTCATGAGATTCTTTGATTAAATAAATTTCTCTTAAGCGTTACTCCAATAGCTAAAAATTTAATTTATACCAGGTGAGTTTTTAGCCACAAAATGATTCTGCTCAGCAGCAAACAACATATCCCCAACTACAGCATAGAGCAGCTCATCGATGCAGCAGCTGTGTAGCCTGAAGTAAAAACCTTTTGCTACACAATGTCAAACATCGAGAAATTTTAATTATTGTTACCAAACGTTATCAAACACGACGATTTGAAGCCAAAAATACCTCAGAAATATACAGAGCCAACCATGAGAATCAACTCATTTAAAGTTTAAACTCAGTCTCACACAAACACAAAGAGCCTAGCATAAATGTTTGGCTGTTGAACTGGACCGTTCCAGGTCGGTATCAAGCTAGTAGCTTTACTAATCTTTTACATTACATTACATTACCAAGTCACATTAAAACAAACCTTTATCTTGGTTATCTTGGTTTTTCTGTTCTTTTTGTTTTTTCCCTCCATGAAGGATAAGTCCTTTATTGAGACATCGTTTTGCTTTTTCCATAAAATAATGATTTCTACATACATTATCAAATATATATTGTTATAAAAACAAATCACTTCGTATTGAAATTTGTGTCTTTGTTATTATAATGACATAGAAATTATTACTAAAACAAATCAGCTCCACTGAGGGGGGGCCCTACGCTGCTGCTTGGTTTGCTTTTGCCTTGGGTCGGCCCTGTCTACCACCATGCATCTTACATATCCATCTTGCATCACCCACAATAGTGATGCTCTTATTTTTTTCTGTCAAGTTCGTAGTTGAACACACAAATTGTTTTTAATAAGAAGAGAAATGTTATAGCAAAATCTCAATAAGCAGCTTTTTCTTAGCAGTGCTATACAAAGAAGCAAAAAATGTTTGATGTGCAAGAGATAAATAGTCACACTTTACATGGAAAAAGTTTAAAAAGAAAGAAAAACATCACCTTATTATCCACTCAATCTTTAACCTTGACGACAATCTTCTTTTCTGGACAAGACATCCCCCTTTCCACCACTGTTACAAATCTTGGAGTTAGAATGGATTCTCATCTTACATTTGAAAATCATATTAAGCATCTATTTAAAATCTGTTTCTTTCATCTTCAAAATATCTCCAAAATTCGTCCATCTCTCTCTTTCTCTGATGACGAGACTCTCGTCCATGCCTTTGTCTCCTCCAGGCTCGACTACTGCAACTCTGTTTGTTGGAATCCATAAAAAACATCTTCAGAAGCTTCAATACATTCAAAACAGTGCAGCCAGGATTCTATTGAGGGCCCGTAAATCTGCCCATATTACACCTATTCTGCATGACCTTCATTGGCTTCCTGTCACTTACAGAATTCAGTACAAAATTGCTCTCATTACACATCAATGTTTAAACGGAACTTCACCAGATTATATGAAGGACCTTCTCATTCCACATTCATGCACCAGATCTCTGCGATCACAAGACAGCAACTTCCTCCACCTTCCTCGCTCCAGATTAAGGACCATGGGAGATCGGGCATTCGCTGTGGCTGCCCCCCGTCTCTGGAACTCTCTCCCGGATTATTTGAGAGCTCCGCAACCACTGGTTCACTTCAAAAGAGGCTTAAAGACTTTTTTATTTAAGCAAGCCTATTCTGCCTCCACATGATTTTAGTTGCACTGTGTAGCACTTTGAGATTTTTTCTGATGAAAAGTGCGGTACAAATTAAATTGATTATTATTATTATTAGTAGTAGTAGCAGTAGTAGGTATGAAATAAATGTGGATGAGTAACACTTTATTTGACGGGGTGTGAATAAGACTGACATGACACTGTCATAAACACCTGTCATGAACATGAGTAATTCATGTCTATGGGCCCACAAGATGATAGATTGCGCCTGTTTGTACACTGCTGCCTCTCACTGGTGGAGATGGTGTATTGCACTACTTTAGGATCAATTAATTTAAGAAATTTAAACCAAGTATCAGAGCAATATAACTTTACCACGTAAAGCTAATTTTTAAAGATTAATCGGTAATACTTTTATAACAAATTTATGTCAGTTCATGATTTATTGGTTAATATCAAGTTATCATAACAAAGACATTTTGAATAATGTCAACTTTGTATTAAATGTGTCATAATTTACTGAATGACACTGTATGACAAAAGTCATAAATATTCATGAAGACTTATTCATGTTTACGTCAAGTGTTTACGACAGTATCATGTCAGTATTATTCACACCCCGTCAAATAAAGTGTTACCTGTGGAGGTTTTGGAAATTTCCCCAGCCTGTAAATTTCTGCACAGAACTGATGTTACAGTAGGTGGGAACGAGGGTTTGATGACTAAGACTCTACTCTGTATAAATACAACATCTACAACCCCAACCAGCATCACAGTTCAGACAGGCAGCAACAGGGACCAACTTCCAAAACACAGAAGGCATCAATGAAGTGGAAATTTGGCCGATATTCTGAGATTTTTTTTTCTTTTGACTTTGGTTCACACATAATTATTTGTCTTTGAAGTTAGTTTTTGCATTTTTGTTGCATTTTGTGCCGCAGCAGAGCTCGCCATGAGGTGCTGTGCGTTAGTGGTGTGTTTACTTTTGGGAATAGGCGTGCAGAACGGATGGAGCCGTCCTGTCAAGTCGGTCCTTGTCACCTCCCCAGGGAACATCGTCAAAAAGGTGGCAGATGTGGAGCTGGCACAAGTGAGTAGCAGATGGTTTATTCTTCTTTGCATATTCTGAGACTCCCAGAACAGAGTTTTAATAAAGTTGTTCGGGGAAAACAAATAACCTGAACAGAGACTGATATCACAATGTTAATGGAAATATTTACTCTCTAAATTAAATCTATAGACGTCTTTTATGAAAACAATTTATAAATGTGTGACATTACACAAATTGAGAATGGAAGTGTTTGGCTGAGCTCTGGTGTGTTTTGTCTTGTTTGACAGAGTTATCTGAAAAAGTTTGGTTACATGGCGACGGAGCAGCACGGTGACTTCCGGTCCAAGGTGTCCATAGCAAAGGCTCTGAAGAAGATGCAGAGACAGATGGGTCTGAAGGAGACTGGAAAACTGGACAAGCCGACAATGAAGGTCATGAAGCGACCTCGCTGTGGTGTTCCTGATGTGGCCAATTACAACGTATTTGGCGGGGAACCCAAATGGTACCATAATAATATTACATACAGGTGAGTGGAAGGAAGAAATACTATGTGTCATTACATTAATGATTACAGAGTGAGATATTTTTTATTTAACCAAATATGCTCTAGTTAAATATATATATAAAAAACTTTATTTAATAAAGCATTGATTTTTAAGGCAGAGTTTCAGAATTTTAATTTTTTTGAAAATAGCTCTTTATACAAAAGAATCAGACTTTCAGATGGCATTGGTTAATGCAAGGGGAAGTTTAAATAATGTTAACTTAAAATGTCTGAAAACATGCAAGTAAAGAAAACAGTAAAAACTGACACACTACCCTATGCCTTTTGCGATTTCACCAGAGATGTTTTTACTATGGAAGATTATATCTTTAATAAAAACCATTTCACAGCCTAAAATCAAAAGCAAATTATATCATGACATGTTGTGCTACACACACAACTACAGGTGCTGGTCATAAAATTAGAATATTGTGATAAAGTTCATTATTTTCCATAATGTCATGATAAAAATTAAATTGTCATATATTTTAGATTCATTGCACACCAACTGAAATATTTCAGGTCTTTTATTGTTTTAATTTTGATGATTTTGGCAAACAGCTCATGAAAACCCAAAATCCCTGTCTCAAAAAATTAGAATATTATGAAAAGGTTCTCTGAACGAGCAATAAAAATAATCATCTGAATCAACAAAGTAACTCTAAACACCTGAAAAAGATTCCTGAGGCCTTTAAAAACTCCCAGCCTGGTTCATTACTCAAAACCGCAATCATGGGTCAGATTGCTGACCTGACTGCTGTCCAGAAGGCCATCACTGACATCCTCAAGCAAGAGGGTGAGAAACAGAAAGAAATTTCTGAACGAATCGGCTGTTTGCAGAGTGTTATATCAAGGCACCTCAGTGGGAAGTCAGTAGGAAGGAAAAAGTGTGGCAGAAAACGCTGCACAACGAGAAGAGGTGACCGGACCTTGAGGAAGATTGTGGAGAAGGGCCGATTCCAGACCAAATTAAATTTTCATCTCCATAAAACTTTTCAGCAGATGGAAGCATGAAGTGCTCCAAAATCTTCTGATAGCTGCTGCATTGATCCTGCCCTTGGTAAAACCCAGTGGACCAACACCAGCAGCTGACATGGCACCCAGACCATCACTGACTGTGGGTACTTGACACTGGACTTCTGGCATTTTGGCATTTCCTTCTCCCCAGTCTTCCTCCAGAGTCTGGCACTTTGATTTCCAAATGACATGCAAAGTTTGCTTTCATCCGAAAAAAGTACTTTGGACCACTGAACAACAGTGGTCCAAAGTGCTGCTTCTCTGTAGCCCAGGTCAGGCGCTTCTGCCGCTGTTTCTGGTTCAAAAGTGGCTTGACCTTTGACCTGGGGAATGCGGCACCTGTAGCCCATTTCCTGCACACGCCTGTGCACAGTGGCTCTGGATGTTTCTACTCCAGACTCAGTCCGCTGCTTCCCCCAAGGTCTGGAATCGGCCCTTCTCCACAATCTTCCTCAGGGTCCGGTCACCTCTTCTCGTTGTGTAGCGTTTTCTGCCACACTTTTTCCTTCCTACTGACTTCCCACTGAGGTGCCTTGATATAACACTCTGCAAACAGCTGATTCGTTCAGAAATTTCTTTCCGTTTCTCACCCTCTTGCTTGAGGATGTCAGTGATGGCCTTCTGGACAACAGTCAGGTCAGCAATCTGACCCATGATTGCGGTTTTGAGTAATGAACCAGGCTGGGAGTTTTTAAAGGCCTCAGGAATCTTTTTCAGGTGTTTAGAGTCACTTTGTTGATTCAGATGATTATTTTTATTGATCGTTCAGAGAACCTTTTCATGATATTCTAATTTTTTGAGACAGGGATTTTGGGTTTTCAAGAGCTGTTTGCCAAAATCATCAAAATTAAAACAATAAAAGACCTGAAATATTTCAGTTGGTGTGCAATGAATCTAAAATATATGACAATTTAATTTTTATCATGACATTATGGAAAATAATGAACTTTATCACAATATTCTAATTTTATGACCAGCACCTGTATAGTTTCAGAAAACTCTCTCTTGTAGCTTGTGGTGGAAAATTACTATAAAATCTGCTGATCATGTTATATGAAATGCTTGTGAACTCTCACCAAAAGAACCACAGTGATCCCTCATATATTATATATATATATATATATATATATATATATATATATATATATATATATATATAAATTCCCCTCTCACCCTCCGTGGGTGGTCTCTTTCATCCTCTGAGCTCGGGTCCTCTACCAGAGGCCTGGGAGCAGTTCTAGGCACAGCCAAGATATATATATATATATATATATATATATATATATATATATATATATATATATATATATATATATATATATATATATATACAAAACATATTGTGTGTGGCTCCAAATCCAGGCCTCCATTGGTTAATAAATTTGATTTTCATTGATGATTTTTGTGTGATTTTGTTGTCAGTACATTCAACTTTGTACAGAACAAAGAATTCAATGAGAATATTTCATTCATTCAGATCTAGGATGTATTATTTGAGTGTTCCCTTTATTTTTTTGAGCGGTGTATATATACCGTTGAGTGAACCAAAGTCTATGGTGCCTCATGTTGATATTGGAGGCAGACGATGTAGATGTAGAAGATGAACACTGTCCTGTCTGGAATGTTGGCTGGACCCTCTCAAAGACAATATGGCCTTCAATGCTGACTGTTACAGTGCTGTTTCCACGTCCGGGTTCGGAATAGACCCTTTTCACAGTGACGTCAGACAATGGCCGCCATAACTCAAAGCGGTGTATCTTTACTTCCGGTGTGATTTTGCTTCGGGAAACCTGACTGAAAAATTCACGGATACTCATTATCTTAAGGATATAATAAAAGGTAAGGTAAATAATAACAGCGTAAGTGTTAGATAGCTGTTATTACTCATTGTCAATTCACCATTCTCTGACTGTGTATAAAATAAACAGCCTCCGATCGGAGAATAAACCAGCTAGCAGCAGCTTTAGCCACAGTTGGGAAAATATATACACCGCTGTCTGTCAGTTTTGTAACGTTAAAAAGTTAATTTTCTGTATTAACTGTAATAAAACAGTATTTACATATTAGCCTTTATCAGTCATTGTCAATTTACCATTCTGTGTTTAAAGGAACCAGCCTCCGATCAGACAGTAAACCAGCTAGCAGCAGCTTTAGCCACAGTTAAGAAAAATATACAAACATATACGAAATATACACCGATAGATAGATAGATAGATAGATAGATAGATAGATAGATAGATAGATAGATAGATAGATAGATAATCACATTTCTCCAATGAAACGTTCTATCTATCTATCTATCTATCTATCTATCTATCTATCTATCTAAAACAGCGTCTTCCTCCTCATGTCTTGATCGTAGTAAGAGTTTAACTTCTCAGGAGCAGCGGGTGTTTGGCATAACTGTCAAGTTTTGGACTTGTGGCTACAGGTAATGTCGCTACTTAGCGGGTGGTCAAACTAGCGCAAGTGAGGAGGGTTTAATACAATCATGCATTTTACGTGACAGGTGGCAACCACAGTCTATACTATAGAAATGTGATTAAGATTAGAGCCTAAATACGTTCCATTTCCAAAACAGAAAGGCTACGTAAAGTTAGCCAGCTAACAAATGACAAATGCTATCCTAGCATATCAACTAACAGCTAGAAAAAACCAAAACATGTACCTTCGTAGTCAAACTGGTATCAATCAGCGAGGAGTTTGTCCAGTTTAGATTATGTTGATGAAGAAAAAATGTTTGCAAATAGTGATATATCTTCAAATCGTATTTGTGGCAGCTGCTTTAGAGTCCAGAAACAGCGTTAACTACACACACCGGAACTAAAGATACACTGGATCGAGTCAAAACGGATGTTGTCTGACGTCATGTGAAAAGGGTCTATTAGAATGATGATCGCAGAGTGTGCACCGATTATATACCTAGATGATCCCGAGGCAATAACGAAGCTGCATGATGGTTCCGCTCTTTAATCAGCGAGTAAGTGTGTGTGGTTCTACAAAAAATGAATAAATAAAAATTACAATCCATCATGAATGCACATACTCATTTACAAACAAATTACAATCATGTTCCTTGTCTGTTGCATTGCTATTAAAGTTAAACAAAATAAAAAGAAAGCAACCAAAAATATTATGGGTTACCATACTAGCATATAAATTAGTTTAGCGTAGCCTTTGCTTATTCTAGATTAAGTCCAACAGAAAATGTTAAAGGTACTAAAATACATAATGCCACTCAAACATAAATACACTGCAACCTACCACTCGTATGGATGCACACTCGAACAAACTCACGAAGCCGCCAGCAAAGACGGCTACTGCCTTGTACGGCTTCTCGAAACAATGTTTTTATATGAAAGGAAAAATACCACCCTCAAACGGCCGCGCCACCTGGTGGCGAAGCTGGGGACTGCAGCACAGCCTTCAGAACACTGACCATGCAGAAAACTGCTTGCTACAGGGACTGTAATAAACAAAGTTAATTGGAAGAACATAAAACAAATTATCTTATTGATACAGTATGCATTTAAATTACCATCATAATAAAGAGTGTCCACTCTGCCAGGTAAAGTAAAAGCTAGGATCTTAAACTCCTCAATTGTCGTGCAAGTCACATCAATGTTGAAAACTGTAGGCTGGATTAATTTACAGAGGTGGTAGAGGAATTCATGGTAGTTTGCCCTGAAAGTGAAGTGTGCTTTGGAAGTTCATCAAAAGCTACCTTTGATGATCTTGTGATCACTGATGGTGAAGTGTCTTTGGTGCTACTCTTGTTTTCACCAACATGCAGGAGGAAGGGCTGTCCTGGTTTCACCGCAATGAGGAAGGCTTCAACACTGGCTTGCATCTTTGACATAATGATAAGACGACGAATAATAAAAATGATTAAATATATTTAGCAGCACAGCTACATTCAGATAGCAAACAAAGCCAATGAGAAAGTGCTTCTACAAAGAAGTAGGATCATTAGAATAATCACATACCTGCACATATCTAACAACATGGTCCACAGTTTGACATGAGCTGTTTTGGATTCTTCTTGTGGCCTTTGGATGTAGGATGAAGCACATGAACCAACAGAAGAATGCCTGGTTTTTCCAGCCTGGAGGAACAACAGGATAAGTGGCAGACACATTAGGATAGTAAATAAACATTTTAAACAGAAGTGTGAGCAAAACTAGCCAGATCCACCTGTGTGTGTCACCATCACAGTCATTCAAAATACTTTGTCCACCCGGTTTACCCTGGAAAGCATTTTTCACCACCTACAACATAAAGCATAAAAATATCAGAAATAATTACAATGAACACAACTCAGACATTGGGCATTATAGAAATTAGTCATCTTATAGAAACAATCTGGACAGCATTTCTTCTGCCAACCTGTCAGAAGAAATGTGTTGAAGTCATCATAACACGCTTATGTCACCAACATGACGTACTAATGAAGAAAAAAACAGGCAGCCGATATGTCATTGTTAATTATCATTATTTATAGAGACAAAAACATTTTAGCTTAGCTTTGATCACATAGATCAAACCACCGGTCCAGCACAGCCGCTCTCCCCTTTATGCAGCCTATAGCCGAATACTTCAAGAAAACGACTCCGCAGCTAAATAATGTTAAATCAAACGGCCTTTCTGATAGTTTTAATGTTCGTTTAACGACCTGACACCCCGTGCTACACCTGCTTGGCTAGCTTTAGCTGCTAACAAAAATAATAAACCAAGGGTGCTCACGTCCAGTCCTCGAGAGCTACCTTTCTGCAACTTTTCCATGCATCTTTACTCCAACCGACCAGGATCAGCCCTGAACAGACCTTCTTCTTCTAATTGAATTTTATTGGCGGTTGGCAAGAAATGTTAGGAAAGCATTACTACCACCAACTGATAAGGAGTATATTTTTTTGTCACCACGTGACAAAAAAATAAATAAATAAATAAATAAATTAAAAAAATAATAATAATAATAATATATATATATATATATATATATATATATATATCCTATTAAACTTACACTGTTTTAAAAAATCAAATAAGGCCTCATATCCTGTACTTCCTGAATCTTTTTGCAATAAATCAACAATATCAAATTTCATTTTCATGCTACTAAGGTTTCTAATTAACTTATTTCTTTGCATCAAAGGGTGCGTTCACACTGCAGCCTGAAGTGACTCAATTCCGATTTTTTGACGTAATGTGACCTGTATCCGATCTTTTCATGGCAGTTCCACTGTCTCATCTTCCCCGCAGTCACATTTCCCTGTCTGATGTTTCCCTATCAGAAATAATGACCTACTTACTCCAGTATGTCCAATTCTAAACCGTGAAATAATTCTCTTCTCTCCTGATTTTGTCTGTTCTCATTTGACCAAGTCTTTTGAATTTTATATAACCACCTTCCTTTCTTTTCTTCTTCCCATAACTTTTGCCACCTCTCTCTTGTTTTTTGTTTAATTATACCCTTTATTTCTGTTATACTAATACTAACATTAATATCTATCCTTACCCGATTAGTACTCTCTTAAGCCATTCTGTCTGCCATTTCATTCCCCTTAATCCCGTGATGTGCTGGATCCCAAACAAAATTTACAGTTAGCACCATCATATTGATTCTATAGTGTTTGTCGTATTTCAATTAATATACTGTATCTGGTCTACTATCTGATTTATTATTTTGCAAACTGAATAACAAAGAACTAGAACCTGAGTAAATAATTGATTTTAATGGTCTTACCTCTTCCACCCATTGAACTGCTAAAAGCAAAGCAAGCATTTCTCCTGTATACACTGAGACTCCATCACAGTCTCAGTGTATAGAGGAGAAATACTTGCTTTGCTTTTATTTACTTTAATTTTTAACTGTGGCACAATAAATGCTATCCCTACCTTATTAGCTGTATTTTTGATGCATCTGTGTATATTTGAAAATAGTTATATTAATTTAAGTATTCTTGTATTATATATCTATCCATAATGTGAAATTTATCTTTGTTGTTCTTTTCTAAAAAAGAAAAATCATCCTCAGTATCATTTTCTATATTCATACTCTCAGAATAATCCTTCCCTATCCTCACTTGTATTTTTCTTTCTTCTAGAAGATTTTTCATCCATCTAAAAATATGACCATTTATACCCATTCTTCTAATTTTAATTAATAACCCTTCCCTCTACATCATATCATATGCTCGCTCAATATCAAAAAATATTGCCACGACACTCTCTTTATTCACTTGAGCCTTTCTAATTTCATGTTCTAAACATAAAACTGGATCCATTGTCCTTCTCCCTCTCCTGAAACGACGATACAAGTCCCTTATTATCAATCTTTCATTTATCATTCTCTCCATTATCTTACATAAGTTGGATGTTAACGCTATCGGACGATAATTTTCTGGTTTTCATTCATCTTTCCACAGTTTTCGGATTGGAATGATCACTGCTTCCTTCCAACTTTTTGGTAGTTCCCCATCCTCCCATATCCTGTTATACAGTTCTAATAAAATATTTTTAGAAGATTCACTTAAATTACTAACCATAACATAACAAATTTGATCTTTCCCTGGAGCTGATAGCTTATTTTTAAGTGCCCTATTTAGTTCATTTGTTGTAAAAGGCATTCAATGGATCATTTGTATCTTCCATTTGCTCCAATAAATTCTTGTTCTCCAATATTGTCTTTTGCCTTCCTTTTTTCCCTTCTTCACTAATATTTTCAGAACTATGGATTTTAACAAAAGTATTTGCTAACATTTTTGCCTTTTCTCTGTCAGTAACTGCTGTTATTTCTCCATCATTTAGTATTGGATATCCACTCACTCCCTTAATCCCATTCATCCTTTTAACTGTTGCCCAGACCTTAGAAATGTATCTTTCCCTATTGAATTACAAAAACTCCTCCAATATTCTCTTTTTGCATTTGTAATAACCCTTCTTACATTTGCTTGCAATTTCTTGTATTCATTCAGATTCTGAAAATTATGATTTCTTTTTAATAATTTGAAGACTTTATTTAGTTTCTTTATAGCTTTAGTACATTCTGATGTCCACCATATCACCAACCTTCTATCTCTTCCTCCGCCTTCCTTCCTTATAGCCTGATTTGCTGCTTTAAAGATAGAATTACATATAGAATAATTTACCCTCCTCCAGATCCTCCCTCTCTGTTTCTTCTAATGCTTTCATATCCTTTTATAACAAAATCAAGATTTGGTTTAAGCCATGTTTCTTGAAATATCTAGATCATCTTTACAATCTCTAATAAATCCTTTAAACTCCTGTCCATTTGCAATAAGGCTTCTAGCGTTCCATTGTAAGATGATCAGTTTTTATCTTCCTGACCTCCTGCCTTTCCTTCTGCCCCTAACCTCTTATTTATGTGTTCCCAAGATACGTCCTTAATACCAGAAAACCTCTCTGCAACTTTCACAATTATTTTGACTTTTTCTGTTTTATGCTTAACTTGATCTGCACAATTAATTATATATGCAATGAACAACAGAATCTTTTCAACTGTAAACCCAGTTTCAGTTCCACTCTGTTTGTTGTTGGATTCGGCTGAACCTTCCTTATAACTTCTTTAGGCTTCATTCTTTTAACAGCTTCAGTGGCCTTACAGGAAAGCACATACACCCTACTCTTACCCTTTCCGGAAGAACTTGTGTTTGAAACTCCAACATTACTGAGAGACTTTCCACTCTTTCACCTTCAACTGTTCTCATCAATCCTTTGATTTTACTTACTTCACCTCCATTAATACTGTGAGTTTTTCTAGATCTTCACCCACTGGAATACCTGTGATCACCCCTCTTACTACTTTATCCTCTCCCACAGTCTTTACCTCAGTAATCAGTTTTTTACAAATACTGTGGGAGCTCATCACTTTATTTTCTGTTCTTCATTCCTCACTGTGATCAATAGATTCCCATCTCTAAGAACCTTAGCAAGTGTCAGCTCTCCAAACTTCTCTTTAAATTCTCTTGACAGAGCTATCAGACTAAGTTGTATTCCTTCATCCTCCTTCCTAAACTTTATGATTAACTTAGATTCCTGCCCAACAATCCTCTTGCAAACTGCGTTATTTTCATCTGAACTATTTTCTTCTAGACTCCGTTTGCTACGTTGTGCCTCTAACAAACTTTTTTTCTTTTCTACTTCGTTCTCTTCCTGATCCTCTACAACCACGTACTGTGGAGTCCAGTCACCAAAATTCATTTCATCATCCCCCTCATCCTCAACCTGACTGGCCATAGCAGTCCAGTCACAAACCAGTTTATGCCAACCGCCAAGATCAGCAATTTTTTGGGTCAATCTTGCTCTGTCAATTCCGTGAGCTTCACAGTCACTCTCCTCAACCTCTCTTCCTCCTTCGACCTCTGAACAGACCTGCTAACCAGCTTTTCATTTGATTCAGGTCTGTTAATTGGCGCAGGGAAGCATCTGAAAGTTGCAGGATAGCAGCTCTGAAGGACTGGACTTGAGATCCCCTGTACTGAACAGTCGTACCACAATATCCAAACAAAAAACTTACGTTAAGCATAAGTTGATACTCTTGCGCAAACAGAAAGTTAATGCATTCATAAAAAATAATCAAAATCAAAAACATGATGGTCTTAACATGGAACTTACCTTGTTTTTTTTTTGTTTTGTTTTTTTAAAATAGATCTTTATTGAGATACAGAATACATAACAGTATAAACGCAGCATACATTGTGGTATAATGTCCGCCAGGGAGTTACAAACATTGAGACAATACATCACCATTAAAGAGAGAACATAAAGAGCATGCTAATAGCTTTGGGGAACTTACCTTGTTATGATAAGCTCCAGACAAGACGCCTGCTGTCTCCAGGGCAAACACGTGACGTCACAGATACGTTGCAACTGTGGGAGCAACTCTTTATCCAACACCATTTCTTTAGGGAAACTGACAAACCTACCTTTAAATTTGACTAACGTAATTAGCATTGTATTTTTAACATACAACACAAACACTGGTAATCTAACATTTTTGATTATGCTCTGTATATTTCAATTCATTCCCTTAAAGATTTGTTATGGAAAGTATTTTTTTTCTTTCTGTTTAATATTATATTTAAATGCTGGTTCTCTAAGATGCAAATACAAGTAAAATATCTTGCCTAGGAAAAACACTATATTGTACAATTATTTTGCGGTAGTTTACTGCCAGTTGTCAGTCTTGATTGTGACAACAGAAGAAGACATCAAATTGACAATATCCTACCGCAGGGGTCACCATCTCCAGTCCTCAAGGGCTACCATCCTGTTAATTTTAGATTCACTTCTGCTCCAAAATGTCTGAATTCCCTCACCAGCATTCATTCCTCTCTGCAATAGGCAGGAAACGAGCAGTTTATTTGATCCAGGTGTGTTTGAGCAGAGACGCATCTAAAAGTTACAGGATGGTAGCCCTCGAGGACTGGAGTTGGTGACCCCTGTCCTACCGTATTTTGGAATAGCCATTTCTAAGAGTGTAGCTACCAGTGATAGCAGATAAATGATTTTCCTGTAACAATAAGTTGTTTCTCCATCATTAGCACATTTAGCAGTGAGTGAATGAGGATAATTGACAGTGCTAAGACCCTCCTACTGGTTCTGATTGATTGTTTTGGTCAGAACAGTGCATTATTTTAACCAGTAATAGTAATTCAGGAAGGAGGTGGAGGAGATTGATTGTTTTCACAGAATCTATCTCAAAACAAACTGTCACAACATGGTGACAGCTTTAATAAATATGAAGAAAACATATTTTTTATTTAAGTTATATATTGCAGCTTGAATAAAATGCAACTATATAGCATTTTTGAGAAGTCTGGATTGCTTCATGTATATTTTGACTGTTGCTCATGGGGAGAGACATTTCAGTAATCTAAAACTAAGAGAATAAAATTACTATTATAATATTACTAGTAATGATGTTACTAGTTTTAGTAATCTAAAAGTAATATAAAAAAATTAAACAACTTACTTGCAAACTGTATGCAGACTAAATTTTACTCTTACATGTACAATTCATGAGCAGTAAATATTGTACTAGTTATCTGCATTGGACCAAAGAAAGCAAGGCAGTTGCAAGCCTTTGAAATTGTGATGCTTTTGATGAGTCAGATAGACACAAGAAATTGTAACAACAGCTGAGTGAGGGGGGCCCAATTTAATTTTTTGTCAGGGCTCCCAAGATTCCTGGCAGCACCCCTGCTTATATTTAAATACTGTAACGTTATTGGCACACAGGTAGAGAAGGAGCTCGGAGACTGTTTAGCTAATCAGGACGCAGAACACAATGCACTTTGAAAAAACTGCACAAAAAAATCCGCGAAGCAGCGAGACCGTGAAAGGTGAAGAACCAGACTGTCTCACCCATTTGTTTTGAATTCCTTATCCTTGATATAAAACTCATGTGTTGACTCTGCCTGGCAGAGTTTTCCATCCAGAACTGCTTCATTATTGATTGTCCCACAAACTCTCTGTATTGTGCACAATATATGAATAAGCCTGATTGAGTGATTTCACCTGAACAGTGTTAGGTAATAATTTTTTTCCACGACAATTTGGTGCCGTGACCTGGATCCCTCAACTGGACATCCGAGGACCTTGATGAACAGCGTTTTGGTACCGACCTGGACTAAAAGTAGGGCTGTAGTGATACAATAATCTCACGATACAATATGATACACGATATTCTGCTATTCGATGCGATATATCAGCAAACTATACAATTCAATACACCTTTGTGATTTTCTGAAAGATGTTAGAGGGACAGTGATTTTGGTGACATTTTGTGACCGTTATAGAGTTGGATTGAATTAATTTAACTGAAAACTGATTAAAAGCACCAACTACACAATACCTGGCTCTGGTTGGACATGGACACAGACTTAAAGTCGACAGCTGGGCAAAATGAATCAAAGAAATGGTGAGAAAACAACAGTACAAACAGTAGCTTACATGCATTTGTAAAGTGTACCAAGTACCCTGCTCTGAATAGTTTGATACCTTTTTAACTTTGACACTTAACATCTGAAGGAATCACTCTAAGCCTGATGACCTAATCACTCTCCCGGTTAAGCAAGCAGTGAGTGAGCAAGGTGACAGTTGGATGTTACGATACTTGCAGATGAATATCGATTTTTTTCTAGGAAAGAAAATATTGATATATATCGCAAAATCGATATTATTACACAGCCCTAACTAAAAGTATTGATAAGTTTCAATCAGACTGGATCAGCTAGTAATTTTGAGTTCACTGTGTCTTCAGGATCCTGAACTATTCTTCTGACATGGACAGCAAACTGATTGATGATGTCTTTGCAAGAGCATTCAAGGTGTGGAGTGATGTCACTCCTCTGACGTTTACCCGCCTTCTTCAAGGCGATGCAGACATCATGATCTCCTTTGAAATAGCTGGTATGTGCTCTTTTTTACATTTCTAAGTCAAACATTTGCACTCTAACAAATTAAGAAGCTGAATTCTAAAAATCAAACATTGATGAGCTGCTTCATCTTCTTTTTAGACCACGGCGATCTACTTCCCTTTGATGGTAAGGATGGGGTTTTAGCTCACGCCTTTGGTCCAGGTGTGGACATTCTGGGGGACGCCCACTTTGATGATGACGAAGACTGGACTCTAGGAAAAGGAAATGGTAACTACACCTCAGAAATCACGTGCTTCAACCTTCCTCCATCCTCTGGTGTTCTTTCCTTTAACACATTCCAATCTGTCTTCTCAGTGGTGAAGACTTACGGTGGCAATGCGGGAGGTGCCATATGTCACTTCCCCTTCACTTACGGGACGAAATCGTACACCACCTGCATCACTGAAGGTGCAAACAACAGCGTGCCCTGGTGTGCAACCACAGCCGACTTCAACCAAGACAGAAAATTTGGCAACTGCCCAAGTGAACGTAAGCATGACAAAAATGACAAGACTGAAGTTATCCATTATGTTTATGAGCTTGTGAAGGAAAACTGGAAATCATCCAACTACGCTTTCAACTGTAATCCTCACAGTCTCGTTCACGATTGGTGGAAACGCGAATGGAGCCCCCTGTGTCTTCCCCTTCACCATCCTGGGTAAGATGTATAAGAGCTGCACCTCCGACGGTCGCATCGATGGAAAACGCTGGTGTGCCACCACTAGCAACTATGACACAGACAAGACATTTGGCTTCTGTCCCAAACGTGGTGGGTAACAGGAAACAATGCGTGAAAATCCTGCCACAGTGGCTTGTTGCTTTGTTTAACCACAGTTTTTTGTCTCTGTTGGTCCAGACACTGCTGTAATTGGAGGAACTTCGGATGGAGATGCCTGCCACTTTCCTTTTGTGTTCCAAGGCAGGGAATACCACTCATGTACTAGTGAGGGGAGGACAGACGGCAAATTGTGGTGTGCCACCACTGACAGCTATGATAGAGACCAGAGATGGGGTTTCTGTCAGAACCGTGGTGGGTAACAGAAAACACAAGATGTGAAAGTCCTACCACAGTGGCTTGTTGCTTTGTTTAACTACAGTTATTTTGTCTCTTTTTGTCCAGATCCTACCGTAATTATGACAAACTCAGATGGAGATCCCTGCCACTTTCCTTTTGTATTTCGGGGGATACCATACGACGAATGTACGACTGACGGGAGGACAGACTTAAAATTGTGGTGTGCCACCACTGACAACTATGATAGAGACAAGAAATCGGGTTTCTGTCCTGACCTGGGTGAGCAACATGAATGCAAAAATTTATTCTGCGTTTATCATTTTATGAGATGGTAAAATTTCTAACCTGCTATCTTCCAGGTTATAGCCTGTTCCAGGTGGCTGCCCACGAGTTCGGACACTCCCTGGGTTTGGATCACTCCAACATTAGAGGAGCTCTCATGTACCCTTTGTACAGCTATGTGGAGGATTTATCCCTGGATCAGGACGACATTGATGGCATTCAGTACCTCTACAGTGAGCGGACCACTCAGAACTCTTTCACGATGAATCTCGTCAAACACATGAAAACTTTGCCTTAAAGAACATTCCCATATTTTGCAGGAAATAAAACAGGCCCTGGTCCTACTCTCAACGCCACAGTAATACCTAATCCGACTAGTTCATCTGTCGTGACAGTGTCACCCACTGTAGATCCCACCAAAGACCCCTGCAAGATGCTCATGTTTGACACCATCACTGTGATTCAGAAACATCTGCATTTCTTCAAAGATGGGTAAGCAAATAGCTAGTTCTACTTATGTTCTAGAAACATAACCTATTGAGGTGCTAATCTTGCATTTCTGGTTGACAGGCATTTCTGGGAGGTATCAAGCAAGACAGACAGAGGTCGAACGGGACCATTTTCCATTTCTCAGAGTTGGCCAGCTCTACCTGCTGTCATTGACTCTGCCTTTGAGGATGTTCAGACCACAAAAATATACTTCTTTTCAGGTAAGGAGTGTTCTTTCAAGAGCTTATCAGAGCACTGAAATGTTAGACAAAGAGTTGTAATCATATTTTATTGTTACATTAGGAAGCAGGTTCTGGGTGTACACAGGAAGCAGTGTGCTAGGTCCCCACAGTATTGAGAAGCTTGGTTTGCCCCCAAGTGTACAGAAGGTGCAGGGAGCGCTGTATAGAGGGAAGAGCAAAGTGCTTCTCTTCAGTGGAGAAAACGTTTGGAGGTGAGTAGAAATTGACCACTTTTTTAGACAAAATCTGTAGATTAACCCATCCTGTTAAAGGACATACAGTAGATCTCAATCTATCTCTGATCTCTACAGGATTGATCTTAAGACCCAAATGATTGACAAAGGATACCCCAAATATAAAGACACCATCTTTGCAGGGGTCCCTAATGATGCTCATGATGTGTTCCAGCACAAAGGTAAACATACCTTCTACCACAACGCTCAGGAAACCAAATCCACAAACGTCAACAAAACATGGCATACATTGTGGTCATTGTAACATCAACGTTTTGTCTTTCAGGCAACATTTATTTCTGCAGAGATCTTTTCTACTGGCGCCTGAATTCTCGCAGGGAGGTGGACCACACCGGCAATGTGAAATACGATCTTCTTGAATGCCCAAAATAATCAAGAAATAACAACTGAGATACATGCACAGATGGGCAGTGAGGCTGGAGCAATCAAATGTTTCTTTGTGCAGGTGTCTGAAAGAATGTGATGCAGTGTTTGTTCATCATGCCTTTGGTATGATGTATGTGCTTTATGCAACGTGAACGACAAGCTTCTATTGAATTTGGCTGATTATTACTCATACAGCATTGGACTGAATGCAAGTCAAAGGCCCAGAAGGCAATTAACCATTGTTTGCACTCAGTCTAACATGCTGTGAACTGATGACCATAGTGGCCTATAATTTGAGACCCATACAAGTAACTTCAACACAATCTTTCAAGATAAAAAAAAAAAATTAATATCTGACTGGTTCAGACCCTTGTCAGTATTCAAATATTTTTATTTTTTGGAATTTATAACATCTAATATTATTATTTTATGTCATGAGCCTATTTGTTTTGTGTGGTTTTATGAGTTTTTTGAAAATGGTTTCAAAGCCATAAACTGCACTGGAAGACATTCAGTGTCTCCTTAATTAAAATTATTTATAAAATGAATAATTTCGGCTTTCAATGCAATAAAAATTCTGTGAGAACATTCTTTCTTTGTCAGAGTCTTTATCATTTGCAAATACTTTAATTATGGTGGTGGGAGCATCGTGTTGTGGAAATTGGTGGAGTTCATAAAACAAGATGGTGTTTGATCGGCTCCGGGAACAATGTCTAAGACTTAAACCCTCAAAGTGCCAGCAAATGAGAAAAGAAGTGCACTACCTAGGTCATCTGGTATCTGCTGAGGGAATCCGGACTGACCGAGAAAAGATTTGTAGAGTGAAAGACTGGACCAGGCCAACACACCGCAGGGAGGTGCTGCAATTTCTGGGGTTTGCTGGCTACTACAGGTGGTATGTCAGTGGGTACCTCTGTCCTAGCAACTCCCTTATATCGGCTCACTGGTGGTGACCCAAGAATGAAGAAAAGAGGGGAAAAAAAGGCCTGGTTTCTGAACCACCATTTTTATGGATAGAGGAATGTGAGGAGGCATTACTGGCCTTAAAGCACAGACTTACGACTGTGTCAGTGTTGGGTTACCCGGATTACAACCTACCGTTTATGCTTCAGACAGATGCATCAGGGGAAGGACTATATCTTTGGATTGTGGAACTTTGTAAAGTGTGTCCTTTGAAGAACGCCGTACTTGGCGTTTGTTACTGTGTGCTGGTAGTACAAAGGTCAGTATTTGCTCTGAATTCTAAAGGCGAAGCCGCTGCGCTGTGGGGTGGTCCGAATAAATGGTCCCAACCACGATTTCAACCACCGTGTGTGTCAGATTCCTGTCTCGTTTCCTTCCGACAAAAACCCTTAAGAACACAAAATGCAGAGTCCAGGGAACAGCGAGGACTCATCTCGCACGGATTGGGTGCGAGATGATATATACATTTTTTTTTTTTTTTTTCACTGCAAACTGACACTTTATAACTTTATATATCAGGCGTCTTTAGAGTGAAGCCTTAAATTCTCTGATGAAATTTTGAATCTGATCAGAGAAATGCACCAAAGGAATTTGATTAACACATATCTGTATTTTATTCAATAAATTGTACAAACTACAAGGCATTTCTAGAAATAAGAATTGAAATTCAAACATTGAAATTATGTGACCCCCACATTGTTTATGTGACCAAAGAAAGTGTGGTCACATTTGTTTGGTTAAATTGTGATTTTAGTTTTGGATTTTTCCCTGTTTTGAAATGTTTGGGGCAATGTCACGCAGTAGCACAAATGCGCCACTAGATGGCAGACGTGGGACATGACGGGACTGACGGTGCAACAGTTCTGTGTGGAAAAATCTTCCCTCCATTCGGATGAGAGCTACCAGCACAGCATCACCTTCTCCCATGGCTCACTCGTTTCTCCTGTTAAAACAGGTTATTTAGATCTGCCCGCCTGTCCCTCTACCTGGGACCTGCAACAATTACAGCGAAGAACAAACAGGGCCGGCCCAAGCCTCCATGGGGCCCAAATCAGTCTTTTGATGTCCGCCTCAGAGGCCACATTTTGAAAGGAAGTTGGACTCTACCCTTTAAAGTTTTAGGTACTCAGCATCATGGATGTAGCTTTGACTTGTTCGCAAAATTCACTGTTTCTTTTTGGTCAAATATCTCACGGCAAAATGAAACTGACGACGACCTACCAAGCCAAGTGTGTTTAAAGGGGAAAGGGCAGCCGCATTCAGTGTGGCCCACTTTCTTTTTTTTAACATCCATTTTTCATCAAGCTGTGTTTGCACCAGTTTCAATTGATTAACACTCAAGTTTCCCACTTGAAGAAAGTCATAATTCTGTTTTCAGCATGCAAAACATTCGTTCCCATTTTGTTTTTGTTTTTTTGTTTTTTTACATTAGGTCATGAATAAAACTGCTAAGCCTCAGATCAGACCACTACAAACTTTTCTTTGAGGTTCCGGAACCCATATTTTCAGTGAGACATCTCTCCACTGGCTTTCTTTCTTTCAAGGGGTAGAAATGCTAAAAATCACCCACTATCTTCCCTTAGTTACTTTGTTTCTTTAGGCAAGAAAAACACAAAACCACCACTATCTTCTGATAGTTACTTTCTCTCGTTAAAGGTGGAAAAAGATTAAAAATACCCATTATCTGTCGTTTAGATAGCTACTTTCTGTCGTTAAAGGTGGAAAAAGATTAAAAATACCCACTATCTGCCTGTTAGATAGTTACTTTATTTCGTATAGGTGGAAAAAGATTAAAAATACCCACTATCTGCCTGTTAGATAGTTACTTTATTTCGTTAAAGGTGGAAAAAGATTAAAAATACCCACTATCTGCCGATTAGATAGCTACTTTCTCTCGTTAAAGGTGGAAAAAGATTAAAAATACCCACCATCTACTCCTTAGATAGTTGAGTTTAGTTCACCAGGAATCGGAGCCTGCCCCAGCAGATATGAAAAAAACAAACAAACAAACAAAAACCCAATTGAGACAGTCCTCACCCAATAAATGTATTGAGGTTCTTATGGATCCGGTCCCCTCCAGCTCCCCTCGTCCAATTTGGAGGTGAACTGAAGACAAACTCCTCAGATTGGCCAATGCATCCGATCTCGTCACCCTTGACCTCTCCACCTTGCTGGATCCTTTTCGTAACGGCAAACTGTTGTGGAAATCATCCTTTAACAAAGAGTGAGGCAAAACTGTTTCAAGAACCAGACAAAGAATATATTCTTAATCAGTATTTATTCGAAGGCTCAACAGCGTTCAAACGTTCACTGAACACAGTCAGGAGAAAGAGTCCCGAGCAGAACACAACTTACAGTTTTATAGGTAGAGGTTCATTCAGATCACATAGTTTGGTAATCTACTTGGTTACAGGACAGACAGCAGACTGGACAACAGACACATGTGTCTTCTTCACTAGGAGCCAGGAGAGAAAAAGGAATGACTTCATTGTATTGCTAAGGCCAATGACTCCATTGTAATGTTAAGCTCAGAAAACCTGCTTCAGAAGGATCTTAATGATTCAGCTAATCATAGTAACCTTAAATTTTCCCACTACAAGCTCCACCAACCCCACGGACGGGAGATGGTCGGACCAGTCCTTCTGCAAAAACAGGAGTCTGATGGCGACCCCAAGGCGTCTGAAGGCCAAGTATGGTTCTGCCACAATCTCCATGTAGTCCTTAATTGTAGATATCAACAATGTGCAAGGTCCATGTTGTAGATTATATTTCTTTTTCCTATTTTGAGTACCTCACCGCAGTTACTTTTGGTCGTGTTCTTCTGTCATGATATGCGGTGAAGGTGGTGAGGCCGACTCAGCGGACCCAGGTTTTAGGGAATGAAATGATTAATTTAATAGTGATGGGCTATCTGAATCCAGGATTCAAGGCTTGTACCGAATAAAAAAGGGGGTTATCCGATGAAGCCCCGCTTCAAGGCTTGTGTCATCTTGTTGCGAACCACGTGACTGGACACAAACAATGCCTCGCATTACCTGGATCACGGGAGTGCTTCATTTTGCGTTTCGGTTTTCAAAGTAAAAGCGCGATGAGCCATGCTGCATCATGGGTTGTTGATCATTTGGTCGCGCATCAGAGGATATTTGTCTTCAGTGGCCAAAATAAAATGAACATTGACCAATATATTTTATGTGTATTGATGATGGCACCCATCAAAATGTAATGTTTGTTACTGGTTTTCTTAATTGTAGTTTATGGTGTTTTTTATGACTTAGACTCTATAAAGTTTCACTATTATTTGTAGTCTGATTAGCAAAGATATATCAGTTTTCCACAGCAGAAACAGATTAAATCATGTTGCAGAACTAAAATTCAACATGTAGCCAAATATAAGGGATCAGAGCCAATTAGAAATCCAAGGAAAAGCAAACGGCCCAACAGGCACTGCACTCTCAAGACACTAAAACATCAAATGTCTTTATTGTCAAATCTGTCTATGACATAAAAGAAAACTCAACACAACCACTGACGTTCAACATAAACCAGGATTAGACAAATCCTTTTAATAATTAAAACAGATGACAAATATGGTTTCATTGATTCTCCTGTTACTAAACATGAGCTTGATAAAAACTGTGACAATATTGCATTTAGTAATTTTTGGAAGTATAATCCACCTGAGTGACGAGGCTGTTAAAAAACTAATGACAGACTTGACAGCAGACTAGATGCGACAAGACAAGGACCCAGCAATGAACACAGGTGGGTTTAAATACACAGGGAGATAATCAGGAGAAACAACGGACAGCTGGGGACGATCAAATAGTAGATGGGACAACAAGGAGACTCAACAGAACACAAAATCCAAAATAAACACACAAAAAACCCAAATGACTACGAAGCCAATCTTATCCCCTAATCTTAATATTCATCAGCAAAGATTTAAAAATCAGCCTCCGTCCTCTTCTGCTCTACAGTGAGGTTTGACTGACAGACCAAACCAACAGGTCAGGTCTCCACATTTACAGTTAACAATATTCACCCCACTGTTTCAACTCACTGACTTTCTTGCTATATTTCAGACCAAAAGAAATTATTTCAGCTAAAATTAAAATCGGCAGGTCAGGCTTTTTAAAGATCAGTAAACAGGGATTGGCCAGAAAATTGCAATCGATGTAGCCCTAAACACATATTCATGAGATTCTTTGATTAAATAAATTTCTCTTAAGCGTTACTCCAATAGCTAAAAATTTTATTTATACCAGGTGAGTCTTTCTCCCCTGAGAATGTGGACCGGTACCAGTACTAGACTGATTCTGAGCCTTCAAATAATTTTAACAGAAGTTTCACATAACTTGGAAATTGATGTAACAATGTTTGTTTTAGCCACAAAATGATTCTGCTCAGCTGCAAACAACATATACTAACTACAGCATAGAGCAGCTCATCGATGCAGCAGCTGTGTAGCCTGACGTAAAAACCTTTTGCTACACAATGTCAAACATCAAGAAATTTTAATTATTGTTACCAAACGTTATCAAACACGACGATTTGAAGCCAAAAATACCTCAGAAATATACAGAGCCAAGCATGAGAATCAACTCATTTAAAGTTTAAACTCAGTGTCACACAAACACAAAGAGCCCAGCATAAATGTTTGGCTGTTGAACTGGACCGTTCCAGGTCACTATCAAGCTAGTAGCTTTACTAATCTTTTGCATTACATTACCAAGGCACATTAATACAAACCTTTATCTTGGCTTTTGTCTGATCTTTTTATTTTTTCCCTCCTTGAAGGATAAGTCCTTTTTTGAGACATCGTTTTGCTTTTTCTGATCGGAGCCTTGGATGTTTGGATGCGCTCTGCTCATTGCACAGCAGCTCATGTTACCGGTGACGTGTGCAGTGCCTGCCCTAAACGGCTGCTTGGTTTGCTTTTGCCTTGGGTCGGACCTGTCTACCACCATGCATCTTGCATATGCATCTTGCATCACCCACAATAGTGATGCTCTTATTTTTATCTGTCAAGTTCATAGTTGAATACACAAATTGTTTTTTAATAAGAGAAATGTTACTGAAATATATGGGAAGAAACTTGCATGAGAAATACACTTTTGGCACATCACCAAAACAAGTGAGGTAATATATGCTGTGAAATAACACGTATGCATCATTATTTGTGATCTGGGTAATTTCTGAGTGAAGTTAGTGGACTATAGCATCAACAGCTACAGTGAGGAGATAGATAGTTCTCAAAAATCAGACCAAACACACTGATGTAGGGAAACTGTGAGAAAAAACTTAATAATAATGTTTGTTTCATTTGGTAGCTGTTTTATTCCTTTTTTAAAATATCTTACTTATTGTCTATTTAATGAAACTGAGTAAAGTTTCCATCACTATTGCTATTAATCAAACAAAAGTAAAGACACTCAAGAGACTGAGTACATAAAGCATCAGAACACAGTTTTCTTATTCTGCTTTATCCTTGACCTAATTTTGCAATTCTCCATCCAGCTTCTAAAACAGAGGAAGCAGAACTCTATAGGAAAATGTGGAAGCAGATATTTGTTACATTGCTAACAATTATGTAAACAATCTATGCAAGTTGATTTGATCATCTATAATCAACTATACATGGGTTACTTTTTTTCAAAAATATCTGTCTCAGAGTAAGAAGCAAAATCTTAAGCAGCTTTTTCTTAGCAGTGCAATACAAAGAAGCAAAAATGTTTGATGTGCAAGAGATAAATACTCACACTTTAAATGGAAAAAGTTTAAAAAGAAAGAAAAACATCAACTTATTATCCACTCATCAGTTAGTAGGTATGAAATAAATGTGGATGAGAAATACTTTATTTGATGGGGTGTGAATAAGACTGACATGACACTGTCATAAACACCTGTCATGAACATGAGTAATTCATGTCTATGGGCCCCACAAGATGATAGATTTCTTCTTTACCAAGAAGACCAAGGCACTCTGCGCCTGTTTGTACACTGCTGCCTCTCACTGGTGGAGATGGTGTATTGCATTACTTTAGTATCAATTAATTTAAGAAATTAAAGACTAAACAAAGTGTCAGAGCAATATAACATCACCATGTACAGCTAATTTTTAAAGTTTAATCGGTAATACTTTTCTAACAAATTCATGATTTCTTGGTTAATGTCAAGTTGTCATAACAAAGACAATTTGCATAATGTCAGCTTTGTATTAAATGTGTCATAATTTACCGAATGACACTTTACGACAGTCATAAATATTCATGAAGACTTATTCATGTTTACGTCAAGTGTTTACAACAGTGTCATGTCAGTCTTATTCACACCCCTTCAAATAAAGTGTTGCCTGTGGAGGTTTTGGAAATGTTCCCAGCCTGTAAATTTCTGCACAGAACTGATGTTACAGTAGGCGGGAGCGAGGGTTTGATGACTAAGACTCTACTCTGCATAAATACAGCATCTACAACCCCAACCAGCAGCACAGTTCAGACAGGCAGCAACAGGGACCAACTTCCAAAACACAGAAGACATCACTGAAGTGGAAACTTGGCCGATCTTCTGAAATTTGTTTTTCTTTTGACTTTGGTTCACTCTTGATTATCTGTCTTTGAAGTTAGTTTTAGCATTTTTGTTGCATTTTGTGCCGCAGAAGAGCTCTCCATGAGGTGCTGTGCGTCAGTGGTGTGTTTACTTTTGGGAATAAGCGTGCAGAACGGATGGAGCCGTCCTGTCAAGTCAGTCGTCACCTTCCCAGGGAACATTGTCAAAAATGTGGCAGATGTGGAGCTGGCACAAGTGAGTAGCAGATGGCAGTGTTGTGGTCAAGATCACCTAACCTGAGACCAAGTCAAGACCAAGACCAGGGTGAACTGAGACCAAGACAAGACCAAGACTTTTAGAGTCAGATACCGAGTCAAGACCAAAACAATGTGCAATGTGCATGCTCGACGTGCTCTTTTGTTCTTGTGTTTTGTTTATTTGTTAATTTAAAAAAAAAATCCATCCATACATTTTCTTTACACCCTTGTCCCTTAGTGGAGTCCGGAGGGGTGCTGGTGCCTAACTCCAGCTACCGTTCCGGGCGAGAGGCGGGGTACACCCTGGACAAGTCGCCAGTCTGTCGCAGGGCAACACAGAGACAAACAACCATGCATACACACTCTCACACCTAGGGGCAATTTGGAGAGGCCAATTAACCTGATAGTCATGTTTTTTACTGTGGGAGGAAACCGGAGTACCCGGAGAAAACCCACGCATGCACAGGGAGAACATGCAAAATCCATAAAGAAAGACCGGGGCCGGGAATCGAACCCAGAACCTTCTTGCTGCAAGGCAACAGCTCTACCAAATGCGCCACTGTGCAGCCCTTAAAAAAAAATTACATAATTAAATAAAATAATCAGAGCTACTGCAGTGTACGCAGAGCGTTACAAGAACAAAGAACGGGCGTTCTGTCAGGTCAGCATATGCTGTCAAATCGTCATATGCTTAGGACGAACTCATGGCTATATCTGTCAGACATGTCATTACCACATGATTTTATTTAATCAGCAACATAGAATGATGACGTAGATCAGGGGTGTCAAACTCATTTTCATGGAGGGCCACTTCAGCATACTGGCCACCCTCAACAGGCCACATTGACGGTACAAATCAGGAGTGCCCAGGTTCAGTCCTCCAGACTGCAACTTTTAGATGCATCCCTGCTAAAACACACCCCAGACAAAAGGTTGACTTCCCTCATTACCAGCAACTCAGTTCTGTAGAGGCTTATAATGAGTCAATGATCCAGGTGCGATAGAAAAGGAACGCATCTAAAGTTGCAGATGGTAGCTCTGGAAAACTAGACTTGGACACCCCAAGCATAAATGTATGAAAATACAATGTTAAAAATAAATTAAATACCTCATATTGTTAAATAACGCTTTGGAGCGTCTGGTTAGGAAGCACATTCAAAACCTTTGGTTGAAATGGCGTGATAAATTTAAGTCTCCATTACAGACCAGAGAAAACTAAAGAGAATGCAATGTTGTGTTAATCCATTTGAGGAGCCGGCAGTTTACCTTGGGGAAATAAATGACGATGCAAAAGTTAATTAGACTGTAACATACAGTGGCCTACAGGTGCAAATGCGCAGCAAAAGAGAAAACATGCAAACAAAAGAAAAGACACACGCACAAATTAAATGCGGCAAACAAAAAGCAAATAAATGCAGCAAACAAAAAAGAAGACACCCCCGAATGAAATGCAGCAAACAAAAAAGAAAACACCCCCGAATGAAATGCAGCAAACAAAAAAGAAGACACCCCCGAATCAAATGCAGCAAACAAAAAAGAAAACACCCCCGAATGAAATGCAGCAAACAAAAAAGAAGACACCCCCGAATCAAATGCAGCAAACAAAAAAGAAAACACCCCCGAATCAAATGCAGCAAACAAAAAAGAAAACACCCCCGAATCAAATGCAGCAAACAAAAAAAAAACACCCCCGAATCAAATGCAGCAAACAAAAAAGAAAACACCCCCGAATCAAATGCAGCAAACAAAAAGTGTTGAAAACGGAAGTGCTCCAGACCACTAGGGGGAAACTAAAAAAATAGCTGTGTCCGAATTCAGGCTCTGCATCCTTTAAAGCGGGTGTTCAGAAAAGCAGCAATGGCGACAAAATAATTTTTGTTGTATTACACTTAAAATTACACAAAATTATTTTTTACAATGTTTTTAGGCGAGAATGTAGATGTATAGATCTGAAATATCTGCTCGGTTCATTAATAAATCACCTACTTCCAATATTGCTCCGACGTTTTCGGAGATGTCTTCTGCTGCATTAACAGCCAGCTTCACTCGCAAGCTGTCAGCTGGCCGGGCGCTCTATGTAGATATTAAGTTAGGTAGTAGTAAAATCTTTTGGTTAAGTAAAGTATTTAATTTATTCCTGAGCAAATGGGTTTGACTGATTAAAGTTAAGCCTTCAAACATAGTTTATTTAACTGTAATGTCTTACTACCTGAGATCTGGAGAGTATTTGAAAATGAATAATATCCCTTGTATACATTAAACATTTTAGAATCAGACAGATTTTCTTTTTACTATGGAACAACCTTTATTACAAAAGGTGAAGAATAATACAGAAATAAAGAGTAAAAAACAACTGAGTCCGTTTTTTTTCCTTCGCTGCTCTGTGCTTCACGTTGTCACGGTTGCTAAGCAACATAACGCCGAGATGGAGTCTTCTGGTCGTCCATATTCGTGGCCTTCGAAGGACCCGTCTTCTGTAGATCGGGCCGTTTCTCACATAGACATAATAAAAGGACAGACGCCTAATGGACCGCTCTCGTCTTATCAATACATACTTATATAAGTATACAAACATAAATAAATAATCATTAATACTGAATAATATACATTAGGCTATGCATGATTATGCACACACACACATATATATATATATATATATATATATATATATATATATATATATATATATATATATATATATAGCTGACTGTATAGCTCAGTGGGTAAGAGTTTAAGTTACAACAGTGCAATTGAGCTATGCAGTGTGGGTCCCTAGGCAAGACCCTTGGAGCTATATAGCCTACCTCATACAATGAGAGACACTGATAAGCATGACATGCCGGCTCAGACGTCGCCCGGCCAAACAAGGTCTGCGTCAGGTGCTGGGGAACCAGAGCACCTTGATGAAAAATGGGCTACTGGAACAAGACGGAAATGGGCGAGAGACGAAAACATGGATCTGTTGGAATGCTACTACTCAAGTAACCCTAGTCAGAGGGGTTACATGCAAAGACTGAGGGTGGAATGGTTACTTCGACACCCACAGTCTACAATGACTGCCAAACAACTAGTAGCTCAGTGCTCCAACATCCGCAAACGGCAACTGCTATCACAACTTGAGATTGACGAGGTACAACACAAATGCTACGGCATAAGGGAGGAGCCCAAAGGTAAGGTCAGGGGGGAGTTAACTACTCCCCACCCCGAGACTGGGTATGCAGCCCCAGTAATGAACGAACTATCAAAGCTGAACGAGACAGCAACTGACCTGAGAGAGAGAATCGTGGCCCGAATGAACACCAGGCAACCCCGACGCCAATTACAACGGCTGAGTGAAGTACCATCATTGAAGATGTGAATGCAGCATTGAGAACAATCCCTACCAACACCATAACAGAAACCAATGAGCTGATATACAACTCAGCATCAGTGATCCTTGAAATGCTCGGCTATAAGAGCAACCATGAGACCCAATATCCATCATGGAAAAGACGGTTAGAGGCTAAGATCAAGATAACAAGGAGGGAAGTGAGCCAGCTGTCAGAGCTCCTAAGGGGTGCAATGAAAAGATCAGTACCCAAGAAGTACAGCCAGATGCCCATACCTGAAGCACTCGAAACTGCCAAACAAAGGCTCCAAGCCTTGGCCAGCCGCCTAAAGAGATACACAAGAGAGAATGAAGCCAGGAGGATCAACCGGCTCTTCTCCACCCAACCAGCTAAAGTGTACTCTCAATGGCAGGGTACTAACAACAGAGCAGACCCACCAAGGCTGGAGACTGAACAATACTGGAAAGGCATATGGGAAAGGGAGGCGTCCCACAACAGCAAGGCACAGTGGCTAACCTCTCTACGAGAGGACCACAGCAACCTCCCTGAACAAGCCCCGGTAACCATCACTGTGGCAGATGTCCAAGAAAGAGTCTCGGGTATGAAAAACTGGACAGCACCAGGGCCTGACATGATCCATGCCTACTGGCTAAAGAAACTCACTGCCCTCCATGAGCGACTGGCAGCTCAACTGAACCAGCTGCTACAGAATGGGACTCACCCTGAATGCTTAACTGAAGGGCGCACAATCCTGATCCAGAAGGATCCCTCAAAGGGTTCAGTCCCATCCAACTATCGGCCAATAACCTGTCTCTCTACAACATGGAAGCTCATGTCAGGCATCATAGCGGCTAAGATAAGCGAATGGAATTTTAATAAAAATGTTCAGGGGAAACAAATTACCTGAACAGAGACTGATATCACAATGTTAATGGAAATATTTACTTTCTAAATTAAAGCTACAGACGTATGAAAACAATTTATAAATGTGTGACATTACACAAATTGAGTATGGGAGTGTTTGGCTGAGCTCTGATGTGTTTTGTCTTGTTTGACAGAGTTATCTGAAAAAGTTTGGTTACATAGAGACGGAGCAGCACGGTGACTTCCGGTCCAAGGTGTCCATAGCAAAGTCTCTTAAGATGATGCAGAGACAGATGGGTCTGAAGGAGACTGGAAAACTGGACAAGCCAACACTGGAGGCCATGAAGCAACCTCGCTGTGGTGTTCCTGATGTGGCCAATTACAACATATATGCTGGGGAACCCAAATGGAACCATAGCAATATTACATACAGGTGAGTATAAGGAAGAAATACTGTGTCATTACATTAATGATTACAGAGTGAGATATCTTTTTCTACCAAATATGTTCTAGTTATATAAAAAAAATTGCTTGTTAATAAATTGGTTTTTAAGGCAGGGTTTCAGATTTTTTTTTAAATTTTTTTAAAGTAGCACTTTGTATGAAAAAAACAAATCATAGATGTTCAGATGGCATTGGTTAATGCTATGGCATGCAAGGGGAAGTTTAATGAGAACTTAAAATGCTTGAAGACATGCAAATAAAGAGAAAAATAAAAACTGACATACTACCCTGTGCCTCGTGCGATTTCACCAGAAATGTTTTTGCTTTGGCAGGTTACATCTTTAATAAAAACCATTTCACAGCCTAAAATCAGAAGCAAATTATATCATGACATGTTGTGCTACACACACAACTATAGTTTCAGAAAACTCTCTCTTGTAGCTTGTGGTGGAAAATTACTATAAGTTAAAATCTGTTATATGAAATGCTTCTGAACTCTCACCAAAATAACTATATGGGTTACATGTACAAGGTTGGAAGTTGTTTCCCACAGCTGCATGAGAACCAGACTGTCTCACCCATTTGTGTTGAATTCCTTATCCTTGATACAAAACTCATGTGTTGACTCTGCTTGTTAGAGCTTTCCATCCAGAACTGCTTCATTATTGATTGTCCCACAAACTCTCTGTATTGTGCACAATATATGAATAAACCTGATTGAGTGATTTCACCTGAATAGTGTTAGGTAATAATTTTTTTCACGACAATTTGGTGCCGTGACCCGGATCCCTTGACTGGACATCCGAGGACATTGACAAACAGCGTTTTGGTACCGACCTGGACTAAAAGTGTTGATAAGTTTCCATCAGACTGGATCAGATAGTCATTTTGAGTTCACTGTGTCTTCAGGATCCTGAACTATTCTCTTGACATAGACAACATTCTGACTGATAAAGTCATTGCAAGAGCCTTCAAGGTGTGGAGTGATGTCACTCCTCTGACGTTTACCCGCCTTCTTCATGGCAATGCAGACACCATGATCTCCTTTGAAACAGCTGGTATGTGCTCTTTTTTACATTTCTAAGTCAAACAATGGCACTCTAACCAATTAAGAAGCTGAATTATAAAAATCAAACATTGATGAGCTGCTTCATGATCTTTCTAGACCACGGGGATCCATTCCCCTTTGATGGTAAGAGAGGCGTTTTAGCTCACGCCTTTTCTCCTGGTGTGGGCCTTAAGGGGGACGCCCACTTTGACAATGATGAATACTGGACTCTAGGAAAAGGAGAAGGTAACTACACCTCAGAAATCACTTGCTTCTACCTTCCTCCTTCCTCTGGTGTTGTTTGCACAGATTTCCTTTAACACACAATCCAATCTGTCTTCTCAGTGGTGAAGACTTACTTTGGCAGTGATGCAAACGCCATATGTCACTTCCCCTTCACTTACTTGGGGAAATTATACACCACCTGCATCACTGAAGGCCGTTCCGACAACCTGCCCTGGTGTGCAACCACAGCCGACTACGACAAAGACAAGAAATACGGCGTTTGCCAAAGTGAACGTAAGCGTGACAAAAATGACGAGCCTGAAGTTGTCCATTATGTTTATGAGCTTGTGAAGGAAAACTGGAACTCATCCAACTACACTTTCAACTGTAATCCTCACAGTCTTGTTCACATTTGACGGAAATGCGGATGGAGCCCCCTGTGTCTTCCCCTTCATCTTCCTGGGTAGGATGTATAAGAGCTGCACCACCGACACCCGCATTGACGGAAAACGCTGGTGTGCCACCACTAGCAACTTTGACACAGACAAGAAATATGGCATCTGTCCCAAACGTGGTGGGTAACAGGAAACACAAGGCGTGAAAGTCTTGCCATAGAGGCTTGTTGCTTTG
This sequence comes from Poecilia mexicana, assembly GCF_051168715.1. NCBI lineage: Eukaryota > Metazoa > Chordata > Actinopteri > Cyprinodontiformes > Poeciliidae > Poecilia > Poecilia mexicana. The sequence continues at coordinate 29,054,947 of NW_028263376.1, forward strand.
TTTAACCACAGTTATTTTGTCTCTTTTTGTCCAGACACTGCTGTAACTGGAGGAACCTCGGAGGGAGATGCCTGCCACTTTCCTTTTCTGTACCAGGGCAAGGAATACCACTCATGTACTAGTGAGGGGAGGACAGACGGCAAATTGTGGTGTGCCACGACTGACAGCCATGATAGAGACCAGAAATGGGGCTTCTGTCCCAAACGTGGTGGGTAATAGGAAACACAAGGCATGAAAGTCCTACCACAGTGGTTTGTCGCTTTGTTTAACCACAGTTATTTTGTCTGTTTGTCCAGACTCTACCGTAATTGGAGGAAACTCAGAGGGAGATCCCTGCCACTTTCCTTTTGTATATAAGGGCATGGCATACTTCCAATGTACGACTGACGGGAGGACAGACTTCAAATTGTGGTGTGCCACCACTGTCAACTATGATAAAGACCAGAAATGGGGTTTCTGTCCTGACCTGGGTGAGCAACATGAATGGAAGAATTTGTTCTGCGTTTATCATTTTATGAGATTTATGAGATTTCTAACCGGCTATCTTCCAGGTGTTAGCCTGTTCCTGGTGGCTGCCCACGAGTTTGGACACTCCCTAGGTTTGGATCACTCCACCGTTAGAAACGCTCTCATGTACCCCTTGTACAGCTATGTGGAGGATTTCTCCCTGGATCAGGATGACATTGATGGCATTCAGTTCCTCTACGGTGAGCGGACAACTCAGTACTCTTTCACAATGAATCTCGTCAAACACATGAAAACTTTGCCTTAACCAAGAATATTCCCATATTTTACAGGAAATAAAACAGGCCCTGGTCCTACTCTCAGCACGACAGAAGAACCGGACCCCACTGCTTCATCTGTAGTGACAACGCCATCCACTGTAGATCCCACCAAAGACCCCTGCAAGATCCACAAGTTTGATGCCATCACTGTGATTCAGAGACATCTGCATTTCTTCAAAGATGGGTGAGTAAATATCTAGTTCTACTTATGTTCTAGGAACATAACCTGATGAGGTGCCAATCTTGCATTTCTGATTAACAGGCAATTCTGGAAGGTACCAAGCAAGGGAGACGGAGGTCGAAAGGGACCATTTTCCATTTCTCAGAGTTGGCCAGCTCTACCTGCTGTCATTGACTCTGCCTTTGAGGATGTTCAGACCAAGAATATATACTTCTTTTCAGGTAAGGAGTGTTCTTTCAAGAGCTTATCAGAGCACTGACATGTTAGACAAAGAGTTTTAATCATATTATGATTGTTATATTAGGAAGCAGGTTATGGGTGAACACAGGAAGCAGTGTGCTAGGTCCCTACAGTATTGAGATGCTTGGTTTGCCCCCAAGTGTGCAGAAGGTGGAGGGAGCGCTACAGAGAGGGAGAAACAAAGTGTTTCTCTTTAGTGGAGAGAACATCTGGAGGCGAGTAGAAATTGCCCCCTTTTTTAGACAAAATCTGTAATTTAACCCATCCTTAAACACATTTTATGTTAAAGGACCAACAGTAGATCTCATTCTATCGCTGATCCCTACAGGTTAGATCTCAATACCAGAAGGATTGACAAAGGATACCCTATGTATATCAGGGCCATCTTTCCAGGTGTCCCAGATGATCCTTCTGATGTGTTCAAGCACAAAGGTAAACATACCTTCTATCACTAAGCTCAGGAACCAAAATCCACAACCCAGGTGCGGATCTACTGGGGTGGCGTGGGGTGGCAGTTCACACACCAAATGAGAGCCTTGCCACCCTTGATTCCACCCAAGTTGGCGACTATGAATTCAATAAATGGTTATGGGAAATCGAACATTAAGCGCACAAATCTCTTTTTTCCGACAACATTGAATGCAACACAATGTAACCTGACACCTACTGTTGAGTAGCGAGAAGTGCGAGAGACAGCAGCATTGATATGGATGGATATAAATTATTGGACTGGACATTACCTGACTTATCGTGCGCCACACCTGCGTCATTGCTGTCCATTGAGTCAACATTATGTGTTGTCAGGAAATTACCATAGTCACGCAAAGAATCTGAAAAATGGACGCAATATTTAGCGGTTAATTCAATCCTATGAATTAGATAACAATGGCTTCAGATTTAACAGGTGAGGAAAAAGTTTTAACTTAAAGAAACCATTGAAGAAATGAGCAGTAGGTCAGTTATACTAGCCTAACTGTTGCTAGCCTTCTATTGACTTTGATAACCTAACATGTGCTGCGCGGTGTGTTTTGGTTCCGTTAGCACTAAAACAGGTCAACCCGCCCACCAAGTCATCAGTAGAGCAGCTGTTTAAATCAACTAATCAACCACCACTGTGCTCAGGCGAAACCTTAATAATGACAATATAGACATCAAGCCTGACAGTAACAGACTGAATGTTCTGTTTTGGTGTTTTTGCTACTTTTTTGTGTGGGAGATGTTTGCTTTTTGGTGTTGATTCCCCTGATCGGTCATCTCTGCTCTATCCGCTCTTTGAGCTGTTGTCTGTCGGTTGCCATGGTAACGGGTCCGTGTAAAGCCGACACACAGAGACACACAGGCAGAATAGAAGTGGTGTTTGGTCCTTCACCTGTTTATCAGCTTTATTGTACTTTTATTGTGGCGAACTGTCTGCAGCCGCTGCAATTCATAAAAGTTAAACAAGTGACAAAAACTGAACTAATCATTGAACTAGGTTCCTACAGCATATTTAAAATAAAACGATTGACCAGTATAAAAGAAATTTGTCCCTTCTTGGATCTTGACACCGAACTAACAGAAGCAAAATTGTTTATAGATTTGTATCACGGAGACTTTGTCAAACACCAGTTTCTCCTCTTTATTTTAAGTCGTATTTAATAGATATATCTGATAACAAATGATGGCACTACGAATATTTTTGTGACAGATTTCTGCTCGTCCTGCATTGGGATAAAATTGTTTTCTGGATTCAATGAATCACATAGTGAATAATAGGTGCTGTCCAATCCAGTAATGCATATCAATTAGCAGGAGTATGAAAGACATAAAAATAATTAACTATACTATATTAAGAAATTATATTTAATCCTCAGTGCTACATTAAGCTCATTTGGATCTTAAGAAGGTTCTAGAGCTTCACAATGTTAAAGGAAAAAATCAGTGCAAGAGACAAAAACTTTTGAGCAGGGAATTTTCTGAAAACTGCATTTACACTCAAACATGAATTTTTCAGCTGATCAAAAGTTTAAGACCATAATCTTTAAAAGCTAAAAGCTGTGCAAAAATCTGGATTCCATGTCATTTTCTGTCAAGTCTTTACACTGTCAAGACCTCCTGATGTCAAAAGCAAACATGCTCACTGACTTTGAATGTGGTAGGATTGTTGAGCTGCATAAGCAAGGCCTCTCACAACGTGCCATCGCTGCTGAGGTTGGATGCAGTAAGACAGTCATTTTCCATTTTTTAAATGATCCTGAGGGTTATAGAACAAAAAAGTCAAGTGGTAGACCCCAAAAAATTTCACCAGCTCAGAGCGGCAGGATCCGATTGGATGTCCGTCAAGACACGGGACGATCCTCTACCCAAATTAAGACCATTACTGGTGCTGACTGCAGCCCAATTACCATCAGACGGCATCTGCGAGAGAAGGGCTTCAGAAACAAAAAACGTCTTCAAAGGCCACGTCTTCTTCAACGCCACAAATTGCCCGTTTGGACTTTGCAAGGGCACCAAACATGGGACATTGAAAGGTGGAAGAAAGTTATCTTCTCTGATGAGAAATAAAAATTAACCTTGATGGTCCGGATGGCTTCCAACGTTACTGGCGTGACAAGGAGATCCCACCTGAGATGTTTTCTACATGGCACAGTGGTGGGGGCGCCATCATGATTTGGGTTGCGTTTTCCTTCAGTGGAACAATGGAGCTTCAGGTTGTGCAGGGGCGTCACACAGCAGCTGGCTATGTGGAGATGTTGCAGCGGGCATCCCTCATGACTGAGGGCCCTCGTCTGTGTGGTAATGATTGGGTTTTTCAACAGAACAATGCTGCAGTTCACAATGTCTGCCTGACAAAGGAGTTCTTCCAAGAGAATAACATCACTCTTTTGGACCATCCAGCATGTTCCCCAGATCTAAACCCAACTGAGAACATTTGGGGATGGATGGCAAGGGAAGTTTACAAAATGGACATCAGTTCCAGACCGTGGATGCCCTTCATGAAGCCATCTTCAACACTTGGAGCAACGTTCCCACTAGCCTCCTGGAAGCACTGGCATCAAACATGTCTAAACGATTGTTTGAAGTCATCAACAAGAATGGTGGAGCTACTCATTACTGAGTCCTTTTTTTGACACTTTGATTTCTGTTTTGGGGCCTTTTGGGGATTTTTGATCTATGGTCTTAAACTTTTGATCAGCTGAAAAATCGTGTTTGAGTGTAAATGCAGTTTTAAATTAATTTCCTGCTCAAAAGTTTTTTTCTCTTACCCTGATTTCTTATTTTAACATTGTGAAGCTCTACTTAGAACCTTCTTAAGATCCAATAGTGCAAAATGCAAATTCTTGCAGTTTAACTGTCTTAAGATTTTGATCAGGAGTGTATGCTGGCATTGCCACCCCTGAAAAAATCCCTGCCCCCCTCTTGCCACACCAAGAATATTTTTCTAGATCCGCACGTGCCATAAACGTCAGCAAAACATGGCATACATTGTGGTCGTTGTAACATCAACGTTTCTCTTTCAGGCAACATTTATTTCTGCAGAGATCTTTTCTACTGGCGCCTGAATTATCGCAGGGTGGTGGACCACATCGGCTATGTGATATATGATCTTCTGAAATGCCCAAAATAATCAAGAAATAACAACTGAGATAAATGCACAGATGGGCTGTGAGGCTGTAGCAACCAAATGTTTCTTTGTGCAGGTGTCTGAAAGAATGTGATGCAGTGTTTGTGCATCATGACTTTTGTATGATGTATGTGCTTTATGCAATGTGAACAACTGGCTTCTAATGAATTTGGCTGATTATTATTTATACAGCATTGGACTGAATGCAAGTCAAAGGCCCAGAAGCAAGCAACCATCGTTTGCACTCAGTCTGACATGCGGTGAACTGATGACCATAGTGGCCTATAATTTGAGACCCATACAAGTAACTTCAACACATGCTTTCTGGATAAAACTCCGGATTTGCAGATGAAATTTCATGTCTGACTGGTTCAGACCCTTGTCAGTATTCAATTTTTTTTTTTTTTTGGTATTTATAACAACATCTAATATTATTATTTTATGTCATGAGCCTATTTATTTTGTGTGGTTTTATGTGTTTTCCTGAAATTGGTTTCAAAGCCATAAACTGCACTGGAAGACATTCTGTATCTCCTTCATTAAAATTATTTATAAAACTAATAATTTTGTACAAATATTCCAGCTTTCAATGCAATAAAAATTTTGTGAGAACATTCTTCCTTTGTCAGCGTCTTTTTCATTTGCAAATACTTTAAGTATGGTGGTGGGAGCATCATGTTGTGGAAATTGGTGGAGTTCATAAAACAAGATGGTGTTTGATCGGCTCCGGGAACACGGTCTAAGACTTAAACCCTCTAAGTGCCAGCTAATGAGAAAAGAAGTGCACTACCTAGGTCATCTGGTATCTGCTGAGGGAATCCGGACTGACCGAGAAAAGATTTGTAGAGTGAAAGACTGGACCAGGCCAACACACCGCAGGGAGGTGCTGCAATTTCTGGGGTTTGCTGGCTACTACAGGTGGTATGTCAGGGGGTACCTCTGTCCTAGCAACTCCCTTATATCGGCTCACTGGTGGTGACCCAAGAATGAAGAAAAGAAGGGGGAAAAAGGCCTGGTTTCTGAGCCACCATTTTTATGGATAGAGGAATGTGAGGAGGCATTACTGGCCTTAAAGCACAGACTTACGACTGCGTCAGTGTTGGGTTACCCGGATTACAACCTACCGTTTCTGCTTCAGACAGATGCATCAGGGGAAGGACTTTATCTTTGGATTGTGGAACTTTGTAAAGTGTGTCCTTTGAAGAACGCCGTACTTGGCGTTTGTTACTGTGTGCTGGTAGTACAAAGGTCAGTATTTGCTCTGAATTCTAAAGGCGAAGCCGCTGCGCTGTGGGGTGGTCCGAATAAATGGTCCCAACCACGATTTCAACCACCGTGTGTGTCAGATTCCTGTCTCGTTTCCTTCCGACAAAAACTCTTAAGAACACAAAATGCAGAGTCCAGGGAACAGCGAGGACTCATCTCGGACAGATTGGGTGCGAGATGATATATACATTTTTTTTTTTTTTTTTTCACTGCAAACTGACACTTTATAACTTTATATATCAGGCTTCTTTAGAGTGAAGCCTTAAATTCTCTGATGAAATTTTGAATCTGATCAGAGAAATGCACCAAAGGAATTTGATAACACATATCTGTATTTTATTTAATAAATTGTACAAACTACAAGGCATTTCTAGAAATAAGAATTGAAATTCAAACATTGAAATTATGTGACCCCCACATTGTTTATGTGACCAAACAAAGTGTGGTCGCATTTCTTTGGTTAAATTGTGATTTTAGTTTTGGATTTTTCCCTGTTTTGAAATGTTTGGGGCAATGTCACGCAGTAGCACAAATGCGCCACTAGATGGCAGACGTGGGACATGACGGGACTGACGGTGCAACAGTTCTGTGTGGAAAAATCTTCCCTCCATTCGGATGAGAGCTACCAGCACAGCATCACCTTCTCCCATGGCTCACTCGTTTCTCCTGTTAAAACAGGTTATTTAGATCTGCCCGCCTGTCCCTCCACCTGGGACCTGCAACAATTACAGCAAAGAGCAGACAGGGCCAGCCCAAGCCTCCATGGGGCCCAAATCAGTCTTTTGATGTCCGCCTCAGAGGCCACATTTTGAAAGGAAGTTGGACTCTACCCTTTAAAGTTTTAGGTACTCAGCATCATGGATGTAGCTTTGACTTGTTCGCGAAATTCACCGTTTCTTTTTGGTCAAATATCTCACGGCAAAATGAAACTGACGACGACCTACCAAGCCAAGTGTGTTTAAAGGGGAAAGGGCAGCCGCATTCAGTGTGGCCCACTTTCTTTTTTTTAACATCCATTTTTCATCAAGCTGTGTTTGCACCAGTTTCAATTGATTAACACTCAAGTTTCCCACTTGAAGAAAGTCATAATTCTGTTTTCAGCATGCAAAACATTCGTTCCCATTTTGTTTTTGTTTTTTTGTTTTTTTACATTAGGTCATGAATAAAACTGCTAAGCCTCAGATCAGACCACTACAAACTTTTCTTTGAGGTTCCGGAACCCATATTTTCAGTGAGACATCTCTCCACTGGCTTTCTTTCTTTCAAGGGGTAGAAATGCTAAAAATCACCCACTATCTTCCCTTAGTTACTTTGTTTCTTTAGGCAAGAAAAACACAAAACCACCACTATCTTCTGATAGTTACTTTCTCTCGTTAAAGGTTTAAAAAGATTAAAAATACCCACTATCTGCCTTTTAGATAGCTACTTTCTCTCGTTAAAGGTGGAAAAAGATTAAAAATACCCATTATTTGTCGTTTAGATAGCTACTTTCTGTCGTTAAAGGTGGAAAAAGATTAAAAATACCCACTATCTGCCTGTTGGATAGTTACTTTATTTCGTTAAAGGTGGAAAAAGATTAAAAATACCCACTATCTGCCGATTAGATAGCTACTTTCTCTCGTTAAAGGTGGAAAAAGATTAAAAATACCCACCATCTACTCCTTAGATAGTTGAGTTTAGTTCACCAGCAATCGGAGCCTGCCCCAGCAGATATGAAAAAAACAAACAAACAAAAAAAACCCCAATTGAGACAGTCGTCACCCAATAAATGTATTGAGGTTCTTATGGATCCGGTCCCCTCCAGCTCCCCTCGTTCAATTTGGAGGTGAACTGAAGACAAACTCCTCAGATTGGCCAATGCATTCGATCTCTTGTCACCCTTGACCTCTCCACCTTGCTGGATCCTTTTCGTAACGGCAAACTGTTGTGGAAATCATCCTTTAACAAAGAGTGAGGCAAAACTGTTTCAAGAACCAGACAAAGAATATATTCTTAATCAGTATTTATTCGAAGGCTCCACAGTGTTCAAACGTTCACTGAACACAGTCAGGAGAAAGAGTCCCGAGCAGCACACAACTTACAGTTTTATAGGTAGAGGTTCATTCAGATCACATAGTTTGGTAATCTACTTGGTTACAGGACAGACAGCAGACTGGACAACAGACACATGTGTCTTCTTCACTAGGAGCCAGGAGAGATAAAGGAACAATTCAATGACTTCATTGTATTGCTAAGGCCAATGACTCCATTGTAATGTTAAGCTCAGAAAACCTGCTTCAGAAGGATCTTAATGATTCAGCTAATCATAGTAACCTTAAATTTTCCCACTACAAGCTCCACCAACCCCACGGACGGGAGATGGTCGGACCAGTCCTTCTGCAAAAACAGGAGTCTGATGGCGACCCCAAGGTGTCTGAAGGCCAAGTATGGTTCTGCCACAATCTCCATGTAGTCCTTAATTGTAGATATCAACAATGTGCAAGGTCCATGTTGTAGATTATATTTCTTTTTCCTATTTTGAGTACCTCACCGCAGTTACTTTTGGTCGTGTTCTTCTGTCATGATATGCGGTGAAGGTGGTGAGGCCGACTCAGCGGACCCAGGTTTTAGGGAATGAAATGATTAATTTAATAGTGATGGGCTATCTGAATCCAGGATTCGAGGTTTGTACCGAATAAAAAAGGGGGTTATCCGATGAAGCCCCGCTTCAAGGCTTGTGTCATCTTGTTGCGAACCACGTGACTGGACACAAACAATGCCTCGCATTACCTGGATCACGGGAGTGCTTCATTTTGCGTTTCGGTTTTCAAAGTAAAAGCGCGATGAGCCATGCTGCATCATGGGTTGTTGATCATTTGGTCGCGCATCAGAGGATATTTGTCTTCAGTGGCCAAAATAAAGCGAACATTGACCAACATATTTTATGTGTATTGATGATGGCACCCATCAAAATGTAATGTTTGTTATTGGTTTTCTTAATTGTAGATTATGGTGTTTTTTATGACTTGGACTCTATAAAGTTTCACTATTATTTGTAGTCTGATTAGCAAAGATATATCAGTTTTCCACAGCAGAAACAGATTTAATCCTGTTGCAGAACTAAAATTCAACATGTAGCCAAATATAAGGGATCAGAGCCAATTAGAAATCCAAGGAAAAGCAAACGGCCCAACAGGCACTGCACTCTCAAGACACTAAAACATCAAATGTCTTTATTGTCAAATCTGTCTATGACATAAAAGAAAACTCAACACAACCACTGACGTTCAACATAAACCAGAATTAGACAAATCCTTTTAATAATTAAAACAGATGACAATTAAATATGGTTTCATTGATTCTCCTGTCACTAAACATGAGCTTGATGAAAACTGTGACAATATTGCATTTAGTAATTTTTGGAAGTATAATCCACCTGAGTGACAAGGCTGTTAAAAAACTAATGACAGACTTGACGGCAGACTAGATGCGACAAGACAAGGACCCAACAAGGAACACAGGTGGGTTTAAATACACAGGAAGATAATCAGGAGAAGCAACGGACAGCTTGGGACGATCAAATAGTAGATGGGACAACAAGGAGACTCAACAGAACACAAAATCCAAAATAAACACACAAAAAACCCAAATGACTACGAAGCCAATCTTATCCCCTAATCTTAATATTCATCAGCAAAGATTTAAAAATCAGCCTCCGTCCTCTTCTGCTCTACAGTGAGGTTTGACTGACAGACCAAACCAACAGGTCAGGTCTCCACATTTACAGTTAACAATATTCACCCCACTGTTTCAACTCACTGACTTTCTTGCTATATTTCAGACCAAAAGAAATTATTTCAGCTAAAATTAAAATCGGCAGGTCAGGCTTTTTAAAGATCAGTAAACAGGGATTGGCCAGAAAATTGCAATCGATGTAGCCCTAAACACATATTCATGAGATTCTTTGATTAAATAAATTTCTCTTAAGCGTTACTCCAATAGCTAAAAATTTTATTTATACCAGGTGAGTCTTTCTCCCCTGAGAATGTGGACCAGTACCGGTACTAGACTGATTCTGAGCCTTCAAATAATTTTAACAGAAGTTTCACATAACTTAGAAGTTGATGTAACAATGTTTGTTTTAGCCACAAAATGATTCTGCTCAGCCGCAAACAACATATACTACAGCATAGAGCAGCTCATCGATGCAGCAGCTGTGTAGCCTGACGTAAAAACCTTTTGCTACACAATGTCAAACATCGAGAAATTTTAATTATTGTTACCAAACGTTATCAAACACGGCATTTTGAAGCCAAAAATACCTCAGAAATATACAGAGCCAAGCATGAGAATCAACTCATTTAAAGTTTAAACTCAGTGTCACACAAACACAAAGAACCTAGCATAAATGTTTGGCTGTTGAACTGGACCGTTCCAGGTCACTATCAAGCTAGTAGCTTTACTAATCTTTTGCATTACATTACCAAGGCACATTAATACAAACCTTTATCTTGGCTTTTGTCTGATCTTTTTATTTTTTCCCTCCTTGAAGGATAAGTCCTTTTTTGAGACATCGTTTTGCTTTTTCTGATCGGAGCCTTGGATGTTTGGATGCGCTCTGCTCATTGCACAGCAGCTCATGTTACCGGTGACGTGTGCAGTGCCTGCCCTAAACGGCTGCTTGGTTTGCTTTTGCCTTGGGTCGGCCCTGTCTACCACCATGCATCTTACATATCCATCTTGCATCACCCACAATAGTGATGCTCTTATTTTTATCTGTCAAGTTCATAGTTGAACACACAAATTGTTTTTTAATAAGAGAAATGTTGCTGAAATATATGGGAAGAAACTTGCATGAGAAATACACTTTTGGCACATCACCAAAACAAGTGAGGTAATATATGCTGTGAAATAACACGTATGCATCATTATTTGTGATCTGGGTAATTTCTGAGTGAAGTTAGTGGACTATAGCATCAACAGCTACAGTGAGATAGATAGTTCTCAAAAATCAGACCAAACACACTGATGTAGGGAAACTGTGAGAAAAAAACTTAATAATAATGTTTGTTTCATTTGGTAGCTGTTTTATTCCTTTTTAAAAATCTCTTACTTATTGTCTATTTAATGAAACTGAGTAAAGTTTCCATCACTATTGATATTAATCAAACAAAAGTAAAGACACTCAAGAGACTGAGTACACAAAGCATCAGAACACAGTTTTCTTATTCTGCTTTATCCTTGACCTAATTTTGCAATCCAGCTTCTAAAACAGAGGAAGCAGAACTCTATAGGAAAATGTGGAAGCAGATATTTGTTACATTGCTAACAATTATGTAAACAATCTATGCAAGTTGATTTGATCATCTATAATCAACTATACATGGGTTACTTTTTTTAAAAAATATCTGTCTCAGAGTAAGAAGCAAAATCTTAAGCAGCTTTTTCTTAGCAGTGCTATACAAAGAAGCAAAAATGTTTGATGTGCAAGAGATAAATACTCACACTTTAAATGGAAAAAGTTTAAAAAGAAAGAAAAACATCAACTTATTATCCACTCATCAGTTAGTAGGTATGAAATAAATGTGGATGAGAAATACTTTATTTGATGGGGTGTGAATAAGACTGACATGACACTGTCATAAACACCTGTCATGAACATGAGTAATTCATGTCTATGGGCCCCACAAGATGATAGATTTCTTCTTTACCAAGAAGACCAAGGCACTCTGCGCCTGTTTGTACACTGCTGCCTCTCACTGGTGGAGATGGTGTATTGCATTACTTTAGTATCAATTAATTTAAGAAATTAAAGACTAAACAAAGTGTCAAAGCAATATAACATCACCATGTACAGCTAATTGTTAAAGTTTAATCGGTAATTCTTTTCTAACAAATTCATGATTTCTTGGTTAATGTCAAGTTGTCATAATAAAGACATTTTGCATAATGTCAACTTTGTATTAAAAGTGTCATAATTTACCGAATGACACTTTATGACAGTCATAAATATTCATGAAGACTTATTCATGTTTACGACAAGTGTTTACGACAGTATCATGTCAGTCTTATTCACACCCCGTCAAATAAAGTGTTACCTGTGGAGGTTTTGGAAATTTTCCCAGCCTGTAAATTTCTGCACAGAACTGATGTTACAAGGCACGTGCAGAGGGCGGGGGAGGGGGTGCTTGAGCACCTGCCCTTTTTGCTCCTTGCCCCCAAGTGCCCTTTTGGTCAATTTTTGTTTTGTTTTGTTTTGTTTTCTTTTGTTGGTATTATTATTTTTCAAAGCCCTCTTCTGACACATAATAACATGTACTAAAATTATTTTATTTATTTATTTATTTTGTACAACATAATAAGCCTTCCGGTCACCTTGTGAGATAAGGCGGCTAACTGGAGCTCAGCATAGCGAACGTTCCAGATTACAGAACAGTTTTTGGTGAATTATATATATATATATATATATATATATATATATATATATATATATATATATATATATATGTATGTATATATATATATATATATATATATATATATATATATATATATATATATATATATATATATATGTATATATATATATATATATATATATATATATATAAACGTTTTTGATTAATAAAGTGGAGTAGACTTGCTTGTCAGATGACGGAAAATGTTGAATGTATCGTTTCTGCTTCAGCGGTTTAAGCAGAGAGGTAATGAAATACAACAGACACTGGCAGGCCTCTGGCTTACTCTGAAGAACTACTGAGGGGAGGAGACAGCCAGGTGAGGAAAAACTGTTCTTATCTATCGATTCAGTATTTTTATCATACAGACATTAGGCTGCTGTTGTTGTGCTATTAGCTAGCTGCTAGCTAACGACTTTGCTAGCAAAGCTAGATAACTGAAAAGCTTCTTCCCTGTGTACGAGGCACATCGCCCATCCAAAACTTATCATCTCCATAATGGATATATGTCCGATCTTCTAATTTCCTTTGCTGCATAATGTACATTGCATTTATTCTGCCGTTAGGTTAATGTGTCTTGAAAGAGAATAGCACTTAAATAATAGTCCAACAAGTATATTCATTTAGAATTAAAAATAACCAGTGGTGGAGAAAGTACTCAAAAAATTTACTTAAGTAAAAGTACAAATACACAGATAAAAATGTACTCAAGTAAAAGTAAAACTACCACATTAACATTTGTACTTAAGTAAAAGTAAAAAAGTACTGGCTTTTAAAAATACTTAAGTATTAAAAGTAAAAGTACTTGCTGAATGCATTATCTAATCCCTAATACAATATCATTAAGTGAACCGATCGTATTTAATTTTAATACATTAGAAATGTGCCATTTTAATGAACAATGCCACAGATAAAGTATGTTTTTATTATGTTTACTCTGTAACATATATTAGACTTAGATATGTGATTCTATGCATCATATTTTCAGGGATGGAAACGTCTTGTCTCCTGTCCCAACATAGCATGAACTTCACTTTTTTGCCACTAGTGGCATTTATTTTTAAAGAAATCCAACAGAAAGGGGATGGAAAGGAGGTGGGTGGGGGAGGACATGGAACCAAGGAGCCACATAGCAGAGTTGTAGTCAAGACCACCGAACCTGAGACCAAGTCAAGACCAAGACCAGCACCCCGCGCTACATGACACAAAAAAATTAAGTTTTACCTATCAAAATTGCTTCTCAAATTGATCTGAAAGATCCACATTCCCATAAAACACCTAGATATTAAATACTTAGAGCTGAAATAAATTTAATCAGTAAAGATCCGTCCAGAAGAATCGGATCGTTCCTGAATATCATATCACTACATTGCAGACTTTGGTCACAGCGTTGTCCCATATTTGCGACACATCAATCAACACCTCCACACAATAATTCAGCGCATGAGTGAACTTTTTTTCATTGCAGATGCAACATGTGTGTCTCAGTCAGTACAGCTAGCTTTGCTAGCATCACGTCCACAGAGCTTACCTTTCTTTAAATAAGCGCTGCTTATTTTACATGTCGCCATATCTTATGGTTTATGCAGCGCTATTATATTACTGACGACCAGACCGACATCTTCTCCCGCTCAGAGGAAACCACTGCGCATGTCTGAAGCTCCGTGTGCGAGTAAAGGTGGAGGCGATGGGTGACAACAGGCACGTAAGTCACGTTATTGCTTGAATTTTACGGCGCGACCTTAAGTCCCTGAACGTCACATTTTAACCGACAAAAAGCGCAACGCGACTTGGATGTAACGAGTAACGCGACGGTTTTGTAGAAATGTAGTGAAGTAGAAAGTACAGATACTTACTGTAAAATGTAGTGGAGTAAAAGTAGAAAGTACCTATTATTAAATCTACTTAAGTAAAGTACAGATACACGAAAATTGTACTTCCCACCACTGAAAATAACTCACCCTGAATTACCATGATAGATATAATGTATGTCATTAATGAAGGGGAAAAAAACTCAACCCAGACTTTAAGTTTAGGGTCTGGTTTGCAGAGTATGTAGTTAAATATTTCCCCAGTTATTCAATGGGAAAAAATAAACTAACCTCAGTTAAGTAAAATAAAATTGTAATCAAAACTTTTGGAATTGTAATGATTTCTTTTTAAAAAACAAATTCTTTTGTTTGAAAATCTTTTTTTTTAAATTAAATAACTAATTTTTGTTTTGTGAACTTAAAAAGTTATTTGCCAAACATAAACTTTTATTTGCAAACATCAGAAATCTTTTGTTGCGATTTTGGGTCCTGCCCATGACGTCATGTGAGAATCACAAGCAAAACTTTGAGTCAAACAAAAACTTAGAAAATCAAGAAAAGATTTCTAACATGCACAAATAAGTTTGTTTTGCAAAAAAAAATCACTTCATGAAACAAATGTGTGATTTAAATGTTTAAAAAAGTTGTAAGCAAAACTCAGTAGGCTTTTCTCATAGTGACATGCATTAACAATTCAATTTTAGCTTTTGTTTTTTTTTTTCTTTTTTTCTGCAGTTCCACCTTAAAGTTTGATGCAGCTCTGCTTTCCTGAATGGACCATCTTCATCTCCACTGCAGCAAACAGGCAGTTCTTTTTTTTATAGATTACAGTCACCAAAAGGTTGCATTGTGCCCTTGTTTATATTTTTAATAGTGTAATTCTGCAAAGACAAAAATATGTAAATCAGAGCTAAACCACCAGCTCTGATTTACATATCTTGCTAAATTGCGGGTTTGAATATTGCAATACTTTCCTATAACAAAATACACCTGCAGAAAGAAATTACTAATAAAATATCTTACATAAGTGTAACATAGTTAATATTGTATAGAATTCCACTTGTCATTACTTCCAAGTTTGGGTTCATGTGAAAAGGGTGAAACAGCACCCCCTATTGGTGGTTGGCAGGATTAAATATAGTGAACATAGACATCTCGTTGCCAGTTCATGAGAGTTGGGCGCGAGGTAGGTTCACTGAGTTGAAGCTCCGGTAAAATGTTCTGTTAGCTTGTTGGTAACATGAAATACTGTTCCTCGTAAGGTGCTGAACCTGATTCCTGATCAGTCCATATTCTGTTTCGCACAGGTACATGTTGTTTTATTTCTTTGTATTTCTGTCCAATGTTAATGTATTAAATACGGCTGTTGGCCAGTTCATGAGAGATGGGCGCGAGGTGCTGAACCCGCTGTGATGAACCTGATACCTGATCAGTCCATATTTTGTTTCGCACAGATAAACGACGTTTCATCTTATCCTGTCTCCTGGCGCTTATTTAACACAACGCAGAACTGATCCTAACTGATCGATCACGATTACCGAGGTTACATATGCATAGTTGTATGCTCTGTATAGAGATTTACCTTAGCTTTGATTGTATATTTCACAATTTTGTAATTTATCATTGTTTATTAAACTCAGAAAGCTGAGTGGCTTTGTTAATATTCTGTCCTAGAATGCGATTAGATGTGCCCTTTTTCTTTTTTTGAGCACCTGCCCCTTTAGTGGTCTCTGCACGGCCCTGGATGTTACAGTAGGCGGGAACGAGGGTTTGATGACTAAGACTCTACTCTGTATAAATACAGCATCTACAACCCCAACCAGCAGCACAGTTCAGACAGGCAGCAACAGGGACCAACTTCCAAAACACAGAAGACATCACTGAAGTGGAAACTTTGCCGATCTTCTGAAATTTGTTTTTCTTTTGACTTTGGTTCACTCTTGATTATCTGTCTTTCAAGTTAGTTTTAGCATTTTTGTTGCATTTTGTGCCGCAGCAGAGCTCGCCATGAGGTGCCGGGCGTTAGTGGTGTGTTTACTTTTGGGAATAGGCGTGCAGAACGGATGGAGCCGTCCTGTCAAGTCGGTCGTCACCTTCCCAGGGAACATCGTCAAAAATGTGGCAGATGTGGAGCTGGCACAAGTGAGTAGCAGATGACAGTGTTGTGGTCAAGATCACCTAACCCGAGACCAAGTCAAGACCAAGACCAGAGTGAATTGAGACCGAGACAAGACCAAGACTTTTAGAGTCAGATACCGAGTCAAGACCAAAACCAGCGCCCCGCACTACATGTCACGATAAAATGTGAAATTTGATCAAAATTACTTTTCAAATTGATCTGAAACATCCATATTTCCATAAAAACACCTAGATATTAAATACTTAATGGATTTTACCAATATTAAAAGCAGAACACTCTTTGTTCTACTTTGCTTCCATCTCTGCGCTTCAAATCTGCGGTGGTCTCGTGCCATCCCTAAAAAGATAATGCCCTGGGCGTTTTCCCATATTGCTCATGTCAGAAACCACCACTGTCTGTACCATTAAACATAGCAATTGAGGCAATGCCCTGACGGTAAATAACGCTCTTATGAACTAGCAACAAGCAATAAGTAACCAACCACAAGACACTCACTGTGACTGTTCTCTCCCTCTCTCCCACTACATGACACCATGGCACGCATTACAGCTGCCACTTTAAACAAAAAAAATCATAGAGCAATGTGCATCCTCAACCTGCTCTTTTGTTCTTGTGTTTTGTTTATTTAAAAAAAATCCATCTATCCATTTTCTTTACACCCTTGTCCCTTAGTGGGGTCAGGAGGGGTGCTGGTGCCTAACTCCAGCTACCGTTCCGGGCGAGAGGCGGGATACACCCTGGACAAGTCGCCAGTCTGTCGCAGGACAACACAGAGACAAACAACCATGCATACACACTCTCACACCTAGGGGCAATTTGGAGAGGCCAATTAACCTGATATCATGTTTTTTACTGTGGGAGGAAACCGGAGTACCCGGAGAAAACCCATGCATGCACAGGGAGAACATGCAAAATCCATAAAGAAAGACCAGGGCCGGGAATCGAACCCAGAACCTTCTTGCTGCAAGGCAACAGCTTTACCAACTGCGTCACAGTGCAGCCCTTAAAAAAAAATGTACATAATTAAGTAAAATAATCAGAGCTACTGCAGTGTATGCAGAGCATTACAAGAACAAAGAACGGGCGTTCTGTCAGGTCAGCATATGCTGTCAGATCGTCATATGCTTAGGACGAACTCATGGCTATATCTGTCAGACATGTCATTACCACATAATTTTATTTAATCAGCAACATAGAATGATGACGTAGATCAGGGGTGTCAAACTCATTTTCACAGAGGGGCACTTCAGCATACTGGCCACTCTCAACAGGCCACATTGACGGTACAAATCAGGAGTGCCCAGCTGCAGTCCTCCAGACTGCAACTTTTAGATGCATCCCTGCTAAAACACACCCCAGACAAAAGGTTGACTTCCCTCATTACCAGCAACTCAGTTCTGTAGAGGCTTATAATGAGTCAATGATCCAGGTGTTATAGAAAAGGAACGCATCTAAAGTAGCAGATGGTAGCTCCTGAAAACTAGACTTGGACACCCCAAGCATAAATGTATGAAAATACATTGTTAAAAATAAATTAAACACCTCATATTGTTAAATAACGCTTTGGAGCGTCTGGTTAGGAAGCACATTCAAAACCTTTGGTTGAAATGGCGCGATAAATTTAAGTCTCCATTACAGACCAGAGAAAACTAAAGAGAATGCAACGTTGTGTTAATCCATTTGAGGAGCCGGCAGTTTATCTTGGGGAAATAAATGTTGATGCAAAAGTTAATTAGACTGTAACATGCGCAGTCCGCTGCTCAACCACTGCGGACGCTGCGAAGAATTAAAAACCACTGGGAGTAACTCATGCAGCGGATTTAACAAATGGAGCCTTCTGGATTCACGTTATCCAGGAGAGCGGCGTTCTGGAGGAGCTGCAGACGTAACATCTGACCGTTTCGGAGAAGCGAAAACACAACCAAACAAAAATAAAAATCCTGGTAAAAGCGTACACCGGACCGCGCAGGGTTAAACACTCACAGAGTTCAATTGATCTGTTTGGATCAGACAGATCCAACTGGCTGATGAATTAGCGCAGATTTTTCTGCAGATGGGCCCCAGGAGAAAGTGCGTTCAGACCCCAGCGGGTGAAGCGGGTAATTTAAGTGAAGTCGCTTAATTTAATTTATTAAAAGTTATTGGGGCTACAGTCTGTGGTTTTTGTTACTACGGAGAAAAATGTAGATGCATTTATCTGCTTAATTTGTGATGGGATCTGGATTCACGGTGAATATTAACTAAACCGCATGCGATGTTAACAAATAAACTGGACAGTGTGCTGTACGTTTAGTGATATTTTCACAGTTGCGGTCTTGACGTCTTGAAATAAAATGCCTAGTCCGCAGCGCCCGAGTGCGAAACAAAGACTGATCTCAAGTACTACAATACTACCAGATGGTTTATTCTTCTTTTCATAGTCTGAGACTCCCAGAATGGAGTTTTAATAAAGTTGTTCAGGGGAAACAAATTACCTGAACAGAGACTGATATCACAATGTTAATGGAAATATTTACTTTCTAAATTAAAGCTACAGACGTATGAAAACAATTTATAAATGTGTGACATTACACAAATTGAGTATGGGAGTGTTTGGCTGAGCTCTGATGTGTTTTGTCTTGTTTGACAGAGTTATCTGAAAAAATTTGGTTACATGGCGACGGAGCAGCACGGTGACTTCCGGTCCAAGGTGTCCATAGCAAAGTCTCTTAAGATGATGCAGAGACAGATGGGTCTGAAGGAGACTGGACAACTGGACAAGCCAACACTGGAGGCCATGAAGCAACCTCGCTGTGGTGTTCCTGATGTGGCCAATTACATATTATATGCCGGGGAACCCAAATGGAACCATAGCGATATTACATACAGGTGAGTGGAAGGAAGAAATACTATGTGTCATTACATTAATGATTACAGAGTGAGATATTTTTTTCTACAAAATATGTTCTATTTGGTAGAAAAATAGAACATTTTCAATTTTTCTACCATAAAAACAATTGCTTGTTAATAAATTGTTTTTTAAGGCAGAGTTTCAGATTTTTTTTATTTTTTAAAATAGCACTTTATATTAAAAAAAGTTATAGATGTTTAGATGCCATTGGTTAATGCTGTGGCATGCAAGGGGAAGTTTAATGAGAACTTAAAATGCTTGAAGACATGCAAATAAAAAGAAAAATGAAAATTGACATACCCTGTGCCTCTAGCGATTTCACCAGATATGTTTTTGCTTTGGTAGGTTACATCTTTAATAAAAACCATTTCACAGCCTAAAATCAGAAGCAAATTATATCATGACATGTTGTGCTACACACACAACTATAGTTTCAGAAAACTCTCTCTTGTAGCTTGTGGTAGAAAATTACTATAAGTTAAAATCTGTTATATGAAATGCTTGTGAACTCTCACCAAAATAACTATATGGGTTACATGTACAAGGTTGGAAGTTGTTCCCCACAGCTGCATGAGAACCAGACTGTCTCACCCATTTGTGTTGAATTCCTTATCCTTGATACAAAACTCATGTGTTGACTCTGCTTGTTAGAGCTTTCCATCCAGAACTGCTTCATTATTGATTGTCCCACAAACTCTCTGTATTGTGCACAATATATGAATAAACCTAATTGAGTGATTTCACCTGAATATTGTTAGGTAGTATTTTTTTTTCCACAACAATTTGGTGCCGTGACTCAGATCCCTCGACTGGACATCCGAGGACATTGACGAACAGCGTTTTGGTACCGACCTGGACTAAAAGTGTTGATAAGTTTCCATCAGACTAGATCAGATAGTCATTTTGAGTTCACTGTGTCTTCAGGATCCTGAACTATTCTCTTGACATAGACAGCAATCTGACTGATAAAGTCATTGCAAGAGCCTTCAAGGTGTGGAGTGATGTCACTCCTCTGACATTTACCCGCCTTCTTCATGGCAATGCAGACATCATGATCTCCTTTGAAACAGCTGGTATGTGCTCTTTTTTACATTTCTAAGTCAAACATTTGCACTCTAACCAATTAAGAAGCTGAATTCTAAAAATCAAACATTGATGAGCTGCTTCATGATCTTTCTAGACCACGGGGATCCATACCCCTTTGACGGTAAGAGAGGCGTTCTAGCTCACGCCTTTTCTCCTGGTGAGGGCATTGACGGGGACGCCCACTTTGACAATGACGAATACTGGACTCTAGGAAAAGGACAAGGTAACTACACCTCAGAAATCACGTGCTTCTACCTTCCTCTTTCCTCTGGTGTTGTTTGCACAGACTTCCTTTAACACACAATCCAATCTGTCTTCTCAGTGGTGAAGACTTACTTTGGCAGTGATGCAAACGCCATATGTCACTTCCCCTTCACTTACTTCGGGAAATTATACAGCAGCTGCATCACTGAAGGCCGTTCCGACAACCTGCCCTGGTGTGCAACCACAGCCGACTACGACAAAGACAAGAAATACGGCGTTTGCCAAAGTGAACGTAAGCGTGACAAAAATGACGAGCCTGAAGTTATCCATTATGTTTATGAGCTTGTGAAGGAAAACTGGAACTCATCCAACTACACTTTCAACTGTAATCCTCACAGTCTTGTTCACATTTGACGGAAATGCGGATGGAGCCCCCTGTGTCTTCCCCTTCATCTTCCAGGGTAAGATGTATAAGAGCTGCACCACCGACACCCGCATTGACGGAAAACGCTGGTGTGCCACCACTAGCAACTATGACACAGACAAGAAATATGGCATCTGTCCCAAACGTGGTGGGTAACAGGAAACAATGCGTGAAAATCCTGCCACAGTGGCTTGTTGCTTTGTTTAACCACAGTTATTTTGTCTCTTTTTGTCCAGACACTGCTGTAACTGGAGGAACCTCGGAGGGAGATGCCTGCCACTTTCCTTTTCTGTACCAGGGCAAGGAATACCACTCATGTACTAGTGAGGGGAGGACAGATGGCAAATTGTGGTGTGCCACGACTGACAGCCATGATAGAGACCAGAAATGGGGCTTCTGTCCCAAACGTGGTGGGTAATAGGAAACACAAGGCATGAAAGTCCTACCACAGTGGTTTGTCGCTTTGTTTAACCACAGTTATTTTGTCTGTTTGTCCAGACTCTACCGTAATTGGAGGAAACTCAGTGGGAGATCCCTGCCACTTTCCTTTTGTACATAAGGGCAGGGTATACCGAAAATGTACGACTGCCGGGAGGACAGACTTCAAATTGTGGTGTGCCACCACTTTCAACTATGATAAAGACCAGAAATGGGGTTTCTGTCCTGACATGGGTGAGCAACATGAATGGAAGAATTTGTTCTGCGTTTATCATTTTTTGAGATTTATGAGATTTCTTACTGGCTATCTTCCAGGTATTAACCTGTTCCTGGTGGCTGCCCACGAGTTTGGACACTCCCTGGGTTTGGATCACTCCACCGTTAGAAACGCTCTCATGTACCCTCAGTACAGCTATGTGGAGGATTTCTCCCTGGATCAGGATGACATTGATGGCATTCAGTTCCTCTACGGTGAGCGGACAACTCAGTACTCTTTCACATTGAATCTCGTCAAACACATGAAAACTTTGCTTTAACCAAGAATATTCCCATATTTTACAGGAAATAAAACAGGCCCTGGTCCTACTCTCAGCACCACAGAAGAACCGGACCCAACTGTTTCATCTGTAGTGACAACGCCATCCACTGTAGATCCCACCAAAGACCCCTGCAAGATCCTCAAGTTTGACGCCATCACTGTGATTCAGAGACATCTGCATTTCTTCAAAGATGGGTGAGTAAATATCTAGTTCTACTTATGTTCTAGGAACATAACCTGATGAGGTGCCAATCTTGCATTACTGGTTAATAGGCAATTCTGGAAGGTACGAAGCAAGGGAGACGAAGGTCGAAAGGGACCATTTTCCATTTCTCAGAGTTGGCCAGCTCTACCTGCTGTCATTGACTCTGCCTTTGAGGATGTTCCGACCAAGAATATGTACTTCTTTTCAGGTAAGGAGTGTTCTTTCCAGAGCTTATCAGAGCACTGAAATGTTAGACAAAGAGTTTTAATTATATTATGATTGTTATATTAGGAAGCAGGTTATGGGTGAACAGAGGAAGCAGTGTGCTCGGTTCCTACAGTTTTGAGATGCTTGGTTTGCCCCCAAGTGTGCAGAAGGTGGAGGGAGCGCTACAGAAAGGGAAGAACAAAGTGTTTCTCTTTAGTGGAGAGAACATCTGGAGGCGAGTAGAAATTGCCCCCTTTTTTAGACAAAATCTGTAATTTAACCCATCCTTAAACACATTTTGTGTTAAAGGACCAACAGTAGATCTCATTCTATCGCTGATCCCTACAGGTTAGATCTCAATACCAGAAGGATTGACAAAGGATACCCTATGTATATCAGGGCCATCTTTCCAGGTGTCCCAGATGATCCTTCTGATGTGTTCAAGCACAAAGGTAAACATACCTTCTATCACCAAGCTCAGGAACCAAAATCCACAACCCAGGTGCGGATCTACTGGGGTGGCATGGGGTGGCAGTTCCCACACCAAATGAGAGCCTTGCCACCCCTGTTTCCACCCAATTTGGCGACTATGAATTCAATAAATGGTTATTAGAAATCGGACATTAAGCGCACGAATCTCTTTTTTCCGACAACATTGAATGCAACACAATGTAACCTGACACCTACTGTTGAGTAGCGAGAAGTGCGAGAGACAGCAGCATTGATATGGATGGATATAAATTATTGGACTGGACATTACCTGACTTATCGTGCGCCACACCTGCGTCATTGCTGTCCATTGAGTCAACATTATGTGTGGTCAGGAAATTACCATAGTCACGCAAAGAATCTGAAAAATGGATGCAATATTTAGCGGTTAATTCAATCCTATGAATTAGATAACAATGGCTTCAGATTTAACAGGTGAGGAAAAAGTTTTAACTTAAAGAAAACATTGAAGAAATGAGCAGTGGGTCAGTTATACTAGCCTAACTGTTGCTAGCCTTCTATTGACTTTGATAACCTAACATGTGCTGCGCGGTGTGTTTTGGTTCCGTTAGCACTAAAACAGGTCAACCCGCCCACCAAGTCATCAGTAGAGCAGCTGTTTAAATCAACTAATCAACCACCACTGTGCTCAGGCGAAACCTTAATAATGACAATATAGACATCAAGCCTGACAGTAACAGACTGAATGTTCTGTTTTGGTGTTTTTGCTACTTTTTTGTGTGGGAGATGTTTGCTTTTTGGTGTTGATTCCCCTGATCGGTCATCTCTGCTCTATCCGCTCTTTGAGCTGTTGTCTGTCGGTTGCCATGGTAACGGGTCCGTGTAAAGCCGACACAGAGACACACAGGCAGAATAGAAGTGGTGTTTGGTCCTTCACCTGTTTATCAGCTTTATTGTACTTTTATTGTGGCGAACTGTCTGCAGCCGCTGCAATTCATAAAAGTTAAACAAGTGACAAAAACTGAACTAATCATTGAACTAGGCTCCTACAGCATATTTAAAATAAAACGATTGACCAGTATAAGAGAAATTTGTCCCCTCTTGGATCTTGACACCGAACTAACAGAAGCAAAATTGTTTATAGATTTGTATCACGGAGACTTTGTCAAACACCAGTTTCTCCTCTTTATTTTAAGTCGTATTTAATAGATATATCTGATAACAAATGATGGCGCTACGAATATTTTTGTGACAGATTTCTGCTCGTCCTGCATTGGGATAAAATTGTTTTCTGGATTCAATGAATCACATAGCGAATAATAGGTGCTGTCCAATCCAGTAATGCATATCAATTAGCAGGAGTATGAAAGACATAAAAATAATTAACTATACTATATTAAGAAATTATATTTAATCCTCAGTGCTACATTAAGCTCATTTGGATCTTAAGAAGGTTCTAGAGCACATGTGTCAAACTCACAGCCCGCTGCCCAGATGTGGCCCGCCATGTCATTTTATGTGGCCCGCCCCAGCGTTTTATAGGCCCATGATTGACTTAAAATATGTTTTGAGCACGAATTGACTACAAACTACATCTCCCATAATGGATTCTGATTGTTACCAGCCAACATTACGGCTTCTCGCCACTAGAGAGCAGCAGAGTCATCTCAAGCTGCTGATTGATTTTACCAGCGAATAAAACTGAGACATTGACAAGCTAACATCAAAACGTCCAAGAAAAGAAAAATAGATTTACAAGTAAGACTGTGAATGAAGATGTGTGAGTTTGTGTCAGGGCGGCAGGTCGCGCCAGACTTTTTTGTTATCCGTTATCTTGACCGACAACATAAAAACTCTCACAACGTGCCATCGCTGCTGAGGTTGGATGCAGTAAGACAGTCATTTTCCATTTTTTAAATGATCCTGAGGGTTATAGAACAAAAAAGTCAAGTGGTAGACCCCAAAAAATTTCACCAGCTCAGAGCAGCAGGATCCGATTGGATGTCCATCAAGACACGGGACTATCCTCTACCCAAATTAAGACCATTACTGGTGCTGACTGCAGCCCAATTACCATCAGACGGCATCTGCGAGAGAAGGGCTTCAGAAACAAAAAACGTCTTCAAAGGCCACGTCTTCTTCAACGCCACAAATTGCCCGTTTGGACTTTGCAAGGGTGCACCAAACATGGGACATTGAAAGGTGGAAGAAAGTTATCTTCTCTGATGAGAAATAAAAATTAACCTTGATGGTCCGGATGGCTTCCAACGTTACTGGCGTGACAAGGAGATCCCACCTGAGATGTTTTCTACATGGCACAGTGGTGGGGGCGCCATCATGATTTGGGTTGCGTTTTCCTTCAGTGGAACAATGGAGCTTCAGGTTGTGCAGGGGCGTCACACAGCAGCTGGCTATGTGGAGATGTTGCAGCGGGCATCCCTCATGACTGAGGGCCCTCGTCTGTGTGGTAATGATTGGGTTTTTCAACAGAACAATGCTGCAGTTCACAATGTCTGCCTGACAAAGGAGTTCTTCCAAGAGAATAACATCACTCTTTTGGATCATCCAGCATGTTCCCCAGATCTAAACCCAACTGAGAACATTTGGGGATGGATGGCAAGGGAAGTTTACAAAATGGACATCAGTTCCAGACCGTGGATGCCCTTCATGAAGCCATCTTCAACACTTGGAGCAACGTTCCCACTAGCCTCCTGGAAGCACTGGCATCAAGCATGTCTAAACGATTATTAGAAGTCATCAACAAGAATGGTGGAGCTACTCATTACTGAGTCCTTTTTTTGACACTTTGATTTCTGTTTTGGGGGCCTTTTGGGGATTTTTGATCTATGGTCTTAAACTTTTGATCAGCTGAAAAATCGTGTTTGAGTGTAAATGCAGTTTTAAATTAATTTCCTGCTCAAAAGTTTTTTTCTCTTACCCTGATTTCTTATTTTAACATTGTGAAGCTCTACTTAGAACCTTCTTAAGATCCAATAGTGCAAAATGCAAATTCTTGCAGTTTAACTGTCTTAAGATTTTGATCAGGAGTGTATGCTGGCATTGCCACCCCTGAAAAAAATCCCTGCCCCCCTCTTGCCACACCAAGAATATTTTTCTAGATCCGCACCTGCCATAAACGTCAGCAAAACATGGCATACATTGTGGTCGTTGTAACATCAACGTTTCTCTTTCAGGCAACATTTATTTCTGCAGAGATCTTTTCTACTGGCGCCTGAATTCTCGCAGGGAGATGGACCACACCGGCAATGTGATATATGATCTTCTGAAATGCCCCAAATAATCAAGAAATAACAACTGAGATAAATGTGAGGCTGTAGCAACCAAATGTTTCTTTGTGCAGGTGTCTGAAAAGAATGTGATGCAGTGTTTGTGCATCATGACTTTTGTATGATGTATGTGCTTTATGCAATGTGAACAACTGGCTTCTAATGAATTTGGCTGATTATTATTTATACAGCATTGGACTGAATGCAAGTCAAAGGCCCAGAAGCAAGCAACCATCGTTTGCACTCAGTCTGACATGCTGTGAACTGATGACCATAGTGGCCTATAATTTGAGACCCATACAAGTAACTTCAACACATGCTTTCTGGATAAAACTCCGGATTTGCAGATGAAATTTCATGTCTGACTGGTTCAGACCCTTGTCAGTATTCAATTTTGTTTTGTTTTTTTTGGTATTTATAACAACATCTAATATTATTATTTTATGTCATGAGCCTATTTATTTTGTGTGGTTTTATGTGTTTTCCTGAAATTGGTTTCAAAGCCATAAACTGCACTGGAAGACATTCTGTATCTCCTTCATTAAAATTATTTATAAAACTAATAATTTTGTACAAATATTCCAGCTTTCAATGCAATAAAAATTTTGTGAGAACATTCTTCCTTTGTCAGCGTCTTTTTCATTTGCAAATACTTTAAGTATGGTGGTGGGAGCATCATGTTGTGGAAATTGGTGGAGTTCATAAAACAAGATGGTGTTTGATCGGCTCCGGGAACACGGTCTAAGACTTAAACCCTCTAAGTGCCAGCTAATGAGAAAAGAAGTGCACTACCTAGGTCATCTGGTATCTGCTGAGGGAATCCGGACTGACCGAGAAAAGATTTGTAGAGTGAAAGACTGGACCAGGCCAACAAACCACAGGGAGGTGCTGCAATCTCTGGGGTTTGCTGGCTACTACAGGTGGTATGTCAGGGGGTACCTCTGTCCTAGCAACTCCCTTATATCGGCTCACTGGTGGTGACCCAAGAATGAAGAAAAGAAGGGGGAAAAAAGGCCTGGTTTCTGAGCCACCATTTTTATGGATAGAGGAATGTGAGGAGGCATTACTGGCCTTAAAGCACAGACTTACGACTGCGCCAGTGTTGGGTTACCCGGATTACAACCTACCGTTTCTGCTTCAGACAGATGAATCAGGGGAAGGACTATATCTTTGGATTGTGGAACTTTGTAAAGTGTGTCCTTTGAAGAACGCCGTACTTGGCGTTCGTTACTGTGTGCTGGTAGTACAAAGGTCAGTATTTGCTCTGAATTCTAAAGGTAGGCAATGGCCGCCAGCTCCTCAATGTAGCCAAATGTTACTTTTAATGTTCAAGTAGTTAGTTCTCTATCATTTTGTCTTTTTCTGTATATATGCTGTATCTGTAAATAAAAAAAAAACTGCATTAATGAAACATGTTGACACGCAGTATTTGCTCTGAATTCTAAAGGCGAAGCCGCTGCACTGTCGGGTCCCTCCATCCGGATGAGAGCTACCAGCACAGCATCACCTTCTCCTCTGGCTCACTTGTTTCTCCTGTTAAAACAGGTTATTTAGATCTGCCCGCCTGTCCCTCCACCTGGGACCTGCAACTATTACAGTGAAGAACAGACAGGGGCGCCCCAAGCCTCGATGGGGCCCTAAGCGAAATTCGGTTTTGGGGCATCTTTAGTTCAATGTGGACTGCAATCAGCAGTCTGATCATTAGGTCATCACACAGTGCTTATTGCATGTCTGGTAGTGCTGTTTAGATTATATACATGTATAATATAAGAAACATTTATTGGCCAACTGACTTATTGACCAGTTTATTTCTGGGTGCTGATTTCCTTAAAGATTAGAAAAATACCAAATTTGAAGGAAATTTACCAATTGCAAAGAATAAAACTTCCTACCAGAATTATGCCAGAGGCCGATTGATAGCTGCAAAAAAAAAAAAAAACATGTGGTTGAGATCTACTTTCTGAGGTGTATCTAATATGAATTCAGTGTTGCATTTTAAAATATCTCTGCTCAAACTAGTGTTGGAGCTAGTTTTGTTTTGTTTTTTTTCTTGCATGGTGAACCCAGTGTGAGTTAAGCTGCACACTCCACTGCCATGCATGAAACTGTATTAGTCATAGTTCTGCTCTGCTCTGCTTTGCTGGCTGCAGATCTCTAGGCATTCAAATCATGTTTCCTACAAGCTTGATGTGTCCCAAATTCAACACACCAGAATCAAAGGCCTGAATCATGTTCTGTGGAGTCCTGTTAATGGTCTAATTATGTGATTCAGGTTTGTTCTCACAGACTGGCCCTTAAATACTGGAGTTTGACACGTGTGGCTTAAAGGATTTGTCCATTCTTGCTACAGCAGAAGCAAAAAGAGGCGAGTCTAAAGGAATATTGTTACCTCTGATTATATAGAACAAACTGAATTGCATGTGATACAATTCATCCTCTATAAATGTCAGTTTTTCAATTTGTTCTGAATTTTTTTGCAAAAACTTAAGTACCTGGATGAATTATATAACTTGTACAGAACTAGCAAATATTGATTTCTGAACTCTTATTGAGTTAAAACATTAGTGTTGTTGGTTCTAAATGAATGTGAACTTGCTTTCTTTGCATTATTCAAGGTCTGAAAGCGCTGCATCTTTGTCGTTATTTTGACCATTTCTGGTTTTCTGCAAATAATTTTTGCTTGAAATGTCTGAGTCATGGTGTTAGTACTTCATAGAATCAAAAAAGAAAGTTGATTTTACTCAAACATAGATCATTTTAAGTGGTCCCTTAAGTTCCAGAGCTGTATGTGGACACCAACTAGCACTTTAAAGATTTTTTTTTGTATTTGAGGAGATAAGACTGCTTTTGGTTGTTTAACTTGTAAACAGCAAATTAATTCCCACCGTTTTGCCAACCACCATTTGTTTGCATTGTTTATAGTCATAAAAATATGCAGAAATCTAAGAGACACTTTGATAGAACTTCTTTTATTCAAATAGCATCTCAAGTTGTATAGGTTCAGCAACCGAAATAAAAGACTGCTCATATCATTCTGCACAGAAAAATAAATAAAGCATAAAAAAGGACACAGATGAAAGGATTTGGTCAAATGAGACACTTTGGACAGGACAATTTTGCTTCACTAAATGAAAGACCGCAGGGTCAACACAGTCAAGAGAAGTTGGGTTAATGGAGCAGTTTTATCAATATCTTATTTTCTTTTGATGTCCGCCTCAGAGGCCACATTTTGAAAGGAAGTTGGACTCCACCCATTAAAGTTTTAAGTCCTCCGAACTTTTCTTTGAGGTTCCGGAACACATATTTTCAGTGAGACGTCTCTCCACTGGTTTTCCTTCCTTCAAGGTGTAGAAATGCTATCACCCACCATCTTCCCTTGGATAGCTACTTTGTTTCTTTAAGCAAGAATAAAACAAAACCACCACTATCTTCCGATAGTTACTTTCTTTACTGTCTCTCGTTAAAGGTGGAAAAAGATTAAAAATACCCACTGTCTTTTAGATAGTTACTTTGTTTCATTAAAGGTGGAAAAAGATTAAAAAACACCCACTATCTACTCCTTAGATAGTTGAGTTTAGTTCACCAGCAGTTGGAGCCCGTCGCAGCAGATATGAAAAAAAAACAAAAAACAAAAAAAAAAAAAAAAACCCAATTGAAACAGTCCTCATCCAATAAATGTATTGAGGTTCTTATAGATCCGGTCGGTCGGCAGTCGCAGGGACGAAACCTCCAGCTCCCCTTGTTCAATTTGGAGGTGAACTGAAGACAAACTCCTCAGATTGGCCAATGCATCCGATCTCTCGTCGCCCTTGACCTCTCCACCTCGCCGGATCCTGGTCGTAACGGCAAACTGTTGTGGAAATTTTCCTTTAACAAAGAGTGAGGCAAAACTGTTTCAAGAACCAGACAAAGAATATATTCTTAATCAGTATTTATTCGAAGGCTCAACAGTGTTCGAATGTTTACTGAACACAGTCAGGAGAAAGAGTCCTCAGCAGAACGGTCGGACCAGTCCTTCTGCAAAAACAGGAGTCTGATGGCAACCCCAAGGCATCTGAAGGCCAAGTATGGTTCTGCCACAATCTCCACGTAGTCCTTAATTGTAGATATTAGTTAATTCCAATGTGCAAGGTCCATGTTGTAGATCATTATATTTTTTTCCCTATTTTGCTTTCCTCACCGCAGTTACTTTTGGTCAGGTTCTTCTGTCAAGATATGCGGTGAAGGTGGTGAGGCAGACTCAGCGGACCCAGGTTTTAGGGAATGAAATGATGAAAACAAACAATAACCCAGGCAGGACAGAAAGAGCAGAAAGCTAAAGCTCAAAACTGGTAGGAACTGGTAAGACAAAACTAATGACAGACTTGACGGCAGACTGGATGTGACAAGGACCCAACAAGGAACACAGGTAGGTTTAAATACACAGGGAGATAATCAGGAGAAACAACCGACAGCTGGGGACAATCAAAGGGTAAATGGGACAACAAGGAGGCTCAACAGAACACAAAATCCTAAATAAACACACAAAACCCAAATCACTACAAAGCCCATCTCATCCCCTAATCTTATATTTGTCAGTAAAGGTTTATAAATCAGCTTCCGTACTGACTTTCTTGCTATATTCAGCGACATTTAAGACCAAAAGAAATTATTTCAGCTAAAATCAAAATTGGCAGGACAGTCTTCTTAAAGATCGGTAACCAGGGATCAGCCAGAAAATTGCAATCGATGCAGCCCTACACACATATTCATGAGATTCTTTGATTAAATAAATTTCTCTTAAGCATTACTCCAATAGCTAAAAATTTTATTTATACCAGGTGAGTCTTTCTCCCCTGAGAATGTGGACCGGTACCGGTACTGGACTGATTCTGAGCCTTCAAATAATTTTAACAGAAGTTTCACATAACTTAGAAATTGATGTAACAATGTTTGTTTTAGCCACAAAATGATTCTGCTCAGCAGCAAACAACATGTACTACAGCATAGAGCAGCTCATCGATGCAGCAGCTGTGTAGCCTGACATAAAAAACCTTTTGCTACACAATGTCAAACATCGGGAATTTTTTATTATTGTTACCAAACGTTATTAAACACGGCATTTTGAAGCCAAAAATACCTCAGAAATATACAGAGCCAACCATGAGAATCAACTCATTTAAAGTTTAAACTCAGTCTCACATAAACACAAAGAGCCTAGCATAAATGTTTGGCTGTTGAACTGGACCGTTCCAGGTCGCTATCAAGCTAGTAGCTTTACTAATCTTTTACATTACATTACCAAGGCACATTAAAACAAACCTTTATCTTGGCTTTTTTCTGATGTTTTTGTTTTTTCCCTCCATGAAGGATAAGTCCTTTATTGAGACATCGTTTTGCTTTTTCCATAAAATAATAAATTCTACATACATTATCAAATATATATTGTTATAAAAACAAATCACTTCATATTGAAATTTGTGTCTTTGTTATTATAATGACAAAGAAATTATTACTAAAAAAAATCAGCTCCACTGAGGGGGGGGCCCTTTAAGCTGCTGCTTGGTTGGCTGTTGCCTTGGGTCGGCCCTGTCTACCACCATGCATCTTACATATCCATTTTGCATCACCCACAATAGTGATGCTCTTATTTTTCTCTGTCAAGTTCGTAGTTGAACACACAAATTGTTTTTAATAAGAAGAGAAATGCTATAACAAAATCTTAATAAGGAGCTTTTTCTTAGCAGTGCTATACAAAGAAGCAAAACATGTTTGATGTGCAAGAGATAAATAGTCACACTTTACATGGAAAAAGTTTTAAAAGAAAGAAAAACATAAACTTGCTATCCACTCATCAGTTAGTAGGTATGAAATAAATGTGGATGAGTAACACTTTATTTGACGGGGTGTGAATAAGACTGACATGACACTGTCATAAACACCTGTCATGAACATGAGTAATTCATGTCTATGGGCCCACAAGATGATAGATTTCTTCTTTACCAAGGCACTCTGCGCCTGTTTGTACACTGCTGCCTCTCACTGGTGGAGATGGTGTATTGCATTACTTTAGTATCAATTAATTTAAGAAATTTAAGACTAAACAAAGTGTCAGAGCAATATTACATCACCATGTACAGCTAATTTTTAAAGTTTAATCGGTAATACTTTTCTAACAAATGTATGTCAGATCATGATTTCTTGGTTAATGCCAAGTTGTCATAACAAAGACATTTTGAATAATGTCAACTTTGTATTAAAAGTGTCATAATTTAGCAAATGACACTTTATGACAGTCATAAATATTCATGAAGACTTATTCATGTTTACGACAAGTGTTTACATGTCAGTCTTATTCACACCCCGTCAAATAAAGTGTTACCTGTGGATGTTTTAGAAATTCCCCCAGCCTGTAAATTTCTGCACAGAACTGATGTTACAGTAGGCGGGAACGAGGGTTTGATGACTAAGACTCTACTCTGTATAAATACAACATCTACAACCCCAACCAGCAGCACAGTTCAGACAGGCAGCAACAGGGACCAACTTCCAAAACACAGAAGACATCACTGAAGTGGACACTTTGCCGATATTCTGAGATTTTTTTTTCTTTTGACTTTGGTTCATACTTGATTATCTGTCTTTGAAATTAGTTTTTGCATTTTTGTTGCATTTTGTGCCGCAGCAGAGCTTGCCATGAGGTGCTGTGCGTTAGTGGTGTGTTTACTTTTGGGAATAGGCGTGCAGAACGGATGGAGCCGTCCTGTCAAGTCGGTCCTTGTCACCTCCCCAGGGAACATCGTCAAAAAGGTGCCAGATGTGGAGCTGGCACAAGTGAGTAGCAGATGGTTTATTCTTCTTTGCATATTCTGAGACTCCCAGAACAGAGTTTTAATAAAGTTGTTCAGGGAAAACAAATTACCTGAACAGAGACTGATATCACAATGTTAATGGAAATTTTTACTTTCTAAATTAAAGCTACATATGTTTTTTATGAAAGCAATTTATAAATGTCGCAAAAACAAATTGAGAATGGGAGTGTTTGGCTGAGCTCTGATGTGTTTTGTCTTGTTTGACAGAGTTATCTGAAAAAGTTTGGTTACATGGCAACGGAGCAGCACGGTGGCTTCAAGTCCAAGGTGCCCATAGCAAAGGCTCTGAAGAAGATGCAGAGACAGATGGGTCTGAAGGAGACTGGAAAACTGGACAAGCCGACAATGAAGGCCATGAAGCAACCTCGCTGTGGTGTTCCTGATGTGGCCAATTACAATTTATTTGGCGGGGAACCCAAATGGTACCATAATAATATTACATACAGGTGAGTGGAAGGAAGAAATACTGTGTCATTACATTAATGATTACAGAGTGAGATATTTTTTTATTCTACCAAATATGCTCTAGTTAAATATATATATATATATATATATATATATATATATATATATATATATATATATATATATATATATATATGTATATGTATATATAAAAAAAACTTTATTTAATAAATCATTGATTTTTAGAGCAGGGTTTCAGAATTTTTATTTTTTTTAAATAGCTCTTTATACAAAAAAATCAGACATTCAGATGGCATTGGTTAATGCAAAGGGAAGTTTAAATGTTAACTTAAAATGCCTCAAAACATGCAAGTAAAGAAAACAGTAAAAACTGACACACTACCCTATGCCTTGTGCGATATCACCAGAGATGTTTTTGCTATGGTAGATTATATGTTTAATAAAAAACATTTCACAGCCTAAAATCAAAAGCAAATTATATCATGACATGTTGTGCTACACACACAACTATAGTTTCAGA